>NW_023596618.1:0-5052 GCF_011947565.3 Pollicipes pollicipes | reverse complement strand
GGTGGGCTGTTTAACATACGCAACGCAGCGATCGCCAGCTTTTAGGGGCAGGTTATTAATATCAATGCATGATATGCTGTGAAGACTATCATATAGCGTCATGAAACTCTTACCGCAACCTACCAACGGCCGTATCTTATCGCAATCCTACCAACGGCTGTATCTTACCGAAACCTACCAAGGACTGTTGAAGATGTCAATGTTGCATTGTCGACTTATCCTTGCCTGTCGTGCTGTAGTCCTGGCATTGATATCATGTGGTGTCCGCAGTAGTTACTTTCTTTATTGCTTGTGACTGGAAGTGCAGTCGCATGCATAAGCTAACAAATTTGTAACATTCCTATGAATTGATTGCCAAAGCATTGCTATTGCTCGGGTAAAGAGGGTAAGGTTGAGCTACCAAGAATGTTTTTTTCTTGCTTATAATTATCTATGTAATTACTAGCTAATCCTGATACATTCATTGCAGTGGAACATCACTCTCGCTGGTGATAGTGCTTTGGCGTTGTTAAGTCACTTGCTACGAGCCGTTCTAAATTACAAGCTGATACCTCATATGCTTGACAGAGAGTAGTCAACCAAGGTGATGTTGTGCAATGGCACGTGTTAACAGTGTCATCGTGGCACTACCCCAGTGATGTACTGTGGCATGGCATAACGGACAACGGTATGGTTTCTGTATTGCAATCCCTGCTGCTGTCATAGAGAATTCCATCATGAAAAGATGGGTCAAGTATGCATTTTTGTTTTACCTCCGCATCTGACATATCACTCATCAATAATGATAGAGTAGATTATTAATATCAAAGCACGATATGCTGTGCTGCTGCTGTTGCAGCTATGATGTTGTTTGTCAATACTTTATTGTCCACCCATTGTTGCCTGCAGTGCTGTAGTCCTGACATTGATATCATGTGATGTGTACAGCAGTTACTTTCTTTACTGTTTGTAACTGGAAATACGGTGTCATGCGAAAATGAATAAATTTGTAATATTGGTATGACGTGATTGACAAAGCATTGCTAATGCCATGGTAAAGACGGTACTGTCTGGTCTACCAAACATTTTTTTTTGCTCAGGATTATCTATGTAATTAATAGTTAACCCTGATATAATCATTGCGGTGCAATGACATTCTTGCTGCTGATAGTCCTTGGCATTGTTAACTCAGTTGTTACCAGTCATTCATAAATTATAATCTGCTGTCTCATAGGCTTGACATAGAGCCTATTTCGCCTACTTCGCCGTTTTTATGATAATGGCGGAGCGGTCGGTACCACCCCTTCCGTTACCATACAAAGAAAGGGTACCGCTGAAATTCCAAAATGATTGATATGACCGAGATCTCTTGATAGGTAGCCAGTTTAATGTGTCTACGTCCATATTATACCCCACAAGAGCACATCGGGTGTAGTATTTTCCTGGAAACAAAATTGTTCAGTTATGCATGCCTACCTTTAGGGAACAACGCAGTTTAACAGCACTCAGCTCGCACAGGCTTGTGTGTTGCTAAATTCTGAGTACGATCATATATGCATTGCTCTAAAATAAGGTAAGAGCTTCGCTGCCAAAAGAGAAGCTTAGACTATGCCCTAAAACCTTTAGGCCGTTTACAGAAGTGATCATTTGAGGGCCCTTTTGGTTACTTAGAATCCCTCTTAGCTGTCAAAGTTCATGCTGTCCACTATGAGGATCCCGATCTTAACGAGGACTTGCTGGCTATTCGGGGTTCAGTTAATTTCTCAGGGATCTCTGTATGGGCAGGGCTCCTCTGGCTGTTAATGGGATGTTTTAGCTGCTTAGGGCTCTTCTGCCTCCTAAAGAACAATTGGTCATTGTTGGACCCCTACTGTGCCCACTGAATTTGTATTCGGGCGTGCTCAAACAGGGGTTCTCGTGTCGGCAAAGGTAGCATTTGCTGGACAAGCACAGGGACGGGACATCGCGTGCCAGAGGGCCTCTTGCGTGGGTCGAATCCCTCTGACAATGGAGGGAAACATATGTTGAGTGTTCATATTGAGACAATGGAAGGGCCATGTGCCAGTCAAGGTTCCCGGTACCAGGCGGCGGGTCCTCCAAACCAATTGGGACATGGGCTCGTTAAGCCGAACTAGAGTCTCTGTGCCAATTATGCGAACACCTGCAACGACAAGGATGTTGTTGTGTCAATGAGGGCTCCTGTGTCGATCTGGGGTCAACTGCTCCGGTCAGAGGGCTTCCCGCGCCAGGGATGGCACCAATATTTGATGCATCTCTCATAGGATCTCCGCATCGACCAGGGTCGCCGCTCCCGGTGTCACCAGAGTGGTTGCCGGTAGGCACCCTGCGCTAACACGAAATGGCCCTTCAGCCCTTCGACGGGACCGATAATGTGACAGTGTTATGCCCACGGGGCTCCCTGCCCGCGAAAAGATGAAGGGTCTCGTAAGCATCCAATAGAATGAACCGAAATTAGGTAAAAACACGAGAAAGGTCGACGCATGTTTACTTGAGAACGTCTATCCTTGCAGCAGCATCGACTAGTTAAACAAATTATATCAAAGGTGTTGAGCCTGCGCGCTCTCAATCTTACGAGCAAGAGGTGGCGGGCGTCCGGCGCGCGAGAACGACCGTCTCGAGAGGATGCTACCAACATCTTTCAAAATCAATTCGCACCATCTAAAGATCAGCCTGGGGCGTCTATTTTACCATAACAATTTTTCAAGTCGTCCTGTCCTGTGTGAATCGATGTTTTAAAACGTTCCAAGGTACTTATTTCAGTCACGTTCATCCTGGCCATTTCCGTCGGACCGCTGGCCGCCACCGAGCATGGCTGCAGGACCGACGCCGCGCCGCCTACCGAGACTGCAACGCCGGACGTGGGAGTTTTGTTTTCTAAAGCCCGGCTCACGCCGACTCCGTCACGACTCGGCAACGCCTCCGGAAAGGCACCCGTCCGCAATGGTGCAATGGTGGATGGAGCTTAAAGACTGCACAGGCGTAAGCACGTTGATAACCGCTCCACGCCTCCGGAACAGCGAGGACCGTGTGAGAAGCGGGATTTGCGTGGTAATTTTTGTTCTAGAATCAAGGGATGGCAGACCCATGGGCTTGGGCGCATGAAGCTATAGTGCGTTTTTGCACACTCGTCTTTTGTGATGGGTAAACAGAAAGCACCCAAGTTTTATGGAGTAATTTACAGTCATGCTTAAATTTAGATAACCTGTATCACGCCAGCTTGTGCTCGTCGGTTTTCAGTATAGAGGTCTTGCTTTTGTCACTTTACTTGACGGCACATAGGCTGAAGACCGCGCTGGTAAGTTTGTCATGACGACCTTGCAACATCGGGAGAGCGGCCACCCTCACCCGCGTCACTGCGTCGTTCGTTCATTTCCTTAGAACGTCTGGCATCTCGGAATGTCTGGGGAGTCCACGTCAGCGACACTCGTTATAGCACGGGTCCTTGCAGCAGATGCCCTTGTGCTGGCAGATACGATCGTCATTGTTGTGGCATTCGTGCGGTAGGGATTTCTGCTGAGTGCAGCCAGCGGCCATGTACCTGTCATAGCAATCGGGGAGATCATAGTTGGGTCATAGTTGGCCGTCACTGAGCCGGTCATATACTGATAGGCACTAAGCAGCGTAAAGCATACTACTATGCACGTTAACAGCGATTTGCAGTTTTGGTATTTAATGCCGCACGATTAACTGCTGCCCTATCACGCGATTGGAAGAACCAGCCAGAGCAGCTAGGAATAGCCGCACCAGTACTCATCGTCGGGGCGCATCACACCATGACCATATTTGTTGCTGCATCCTCATCGCCGGAGCACGCAACCGTATATTGCGTGCCTGCATGCGCGCGTGAATATGTGTGAAAAATCCATTTTAACGTGCGATGTCAACCAAACATTTGATAGAGATCCCGAAGATGTGGCCACCAGTCGACGTGAAATTGCGGACGGCCCTACACATGATTTGCTCAATTTTTTCTCGTGCATAAAATTTTGCTTATTGGTTTAATAATGTTTCGCGGTTTGGTTCCGCAGTGCTAAACGTGACATAAGTGGCAATGATTGTTAGATTAAAGGTTATTGCCATCCCTGTTTGCACACAAAATAACACACTGCACGGCGTTGGTCGCCGTGGAATGGAATACGGACTGCTAGGAAGGTAATGCAGATAATTTCAAAGCTGAAATGAGATATTTTCTCTTGATCTTACATGATGTACGCACGTGAAGGCAACCAACACCATTTACGAGAGCCTGCGGTTGGTTCGGGAACGCAGGCTGTGACGTTGCGATTATTGCGATAAATTTGAATGGTGTTTGTGTCCGCGTGCAGTGTAATCAAATGAAGAAACCTCCCATTGCTTGAAATACGCACTACCCAGTGCAAAAATCATCAGTGAAAGTCATTAGTTCATGCCTGCAACTTTATAATACATAGTCTGTGGGTTACTGCAGTGGGCAACAGGGGCGAAGTCTCTGGAATATTTTGACCATTTGAAATTTCATCCTCTTTATCCTCGTTTGAAGTCAAGTCTCATTGCAGGGTCTAAGATGTACTTTGGTACTAGAGTGCTGCCTCGTCCTGCTTCAGCTTCATGTCCGCTAATACCCGGCCAAACGCAACAGCTTGGCATAGCGCGTGGTATTTTAGCGCAACGAATAGTAGCGAAAGCACATTGCATCGTGCATTGTGTTGTGTGTAATATAAAACGCATTGCTATGTCGGTTCACACCGGCGCCCCGTCCACACCTGACTCACCCTGGCCCAGCCAGCGCACCCCATCCCGTTGGTGGCCTGTGAGGTGGCGACCGCCCATTGACTAGCGTGGCCATGATCCCCTGCAGCACGCTGTGCCGCCGAGCACATCCGCACCGTCCGGCAGAGTACCGCGAAACACGGTACGGCCTCCGTACGACCACGGTACTCCGTACAGTCTCGACATTACAGGTACAAAAGAAGTGAGTGAATACAAAGTACCTAACACTAAGGAGAATGTCTAAAACCAAGGAGAAATGACAAACTAAAGTGTACTTAACTTATATTTGTGTGTGTTACTACT
>NW_023596617.1:205970-267320 GCF_011947565.3 Pollicipes pollicipes | reverse complement strand
TAGCGGCCGTCGCGGCCCGCGCGGCCGACAGGCAGGCAGTGGCAGAGATCTGCACGAGACGGGCCGGGCCGGCGCGCCGCCGCCGGCCTCCTGTACCCACCGTCATGTTACCGCCTTTCATTAGCCCCGTGGTTGTGTGTGCGTTCGCGCTCGCGCTCGTGTTCAGACATTGCCGGGCGCGGCTGACGACGCTTTAAGACTGGTGACGCTCCGTGAGCGGCCGCAAAGGGCGTGAACACGTGAGCGTACCGACGCCGCGTCCGGTCAGAGCCGGGCGCACGCGACGCGGCGGCGCCAGGCGGCCGCGGGTCGGGGCAGGACGGCCCTGTCGACCCGCGCCGCCGACGACCCGGCGCGGCCCTACCGGACGTGTCGATGGCCATGTGGGAGATAACATCGCGTGTTATCCACACTAGTCTTGCGGATATATGTCCATGGGACCACAACGATTGAGGTAACAGTTTTGGATGATACTTTTGCGGCCCGACCGCCGCCCGCGTGATAATTGTACATGATCGCGTCTCGTGTTTTGTGTAGTGTTTAGTGGCGTCCGGCCGCGGCCGCTATAAATGCTCAATGGCAGTGTAGCGTCGCGCGACCGTCGGCCGGACGCCGCGATTGGCGAGCCTGCAGACCATGCTTCCGGCTGCGCACCGCTCTTCCTGCGGCGATTCGAGGGAATCGTACAACGTAATAAGCTCAAATGGCATCCAGGCTGGGGCCGGCGGGCGTGGGACGGGTCGGCTTCCTGGCTGCCCGTTCGCTCCACTCGCGGGGGTGTGGCCGGCCAGCGGTGTCTGACTCCGTGCCCAACTCGCCTGTGCAGCCGCATGCAGTCACCAGAGAGGCACCCCGTGGCGCGTCATCACCCGCCGGCCGCCGCGGTTATCGGCCCCGGCCGCTGCACCGCAGTCCGCGCCGGCCGGCCGGGCAGACAGACCCCGGACCGCAGCGTGGTACCGCACCGCGCTCCGTCGGGAGGTGGCCCCGGACAACGGACTGGGCGCTGAGAGATCGCGCCCGGCCGCTGCAAATTCGGGGCAGAGCTTGATTTTGTGATCGGGAGTGATTGCAGTCTGTGTTTGGATACTGACAGAGATCGCTTTGTACTTAAGACATGTACGCAATACATGCTTGATTTTACGATCGCTGTGCGACTCGAGGAGTTCGTTTGGACGACTAGCAAGCGAGGCCGCACGCCTAGCGAGTGCCAGAGCTATGGGGAAACAGGGTTCATTGGCCGGTGCGGTCGTCCCGTTTTCCAGAAGAGAGAGAGAGAGAGTGAGTGAAAGAGAAAGCGATGGACCGTCCAGTCCGTCCAGCCTGGAGTTGAGCCTTTCTGGGCGCAGCAGCCGACGTGCGCACTATCAGAAGGCCTTGATTTCGGTACCTAAATATTACCCCACCCCAACCCAGCTTCTTGTCTGTCCGTCACCGTTCCCGAAATGTATCTTAACAGAACGCTGTAATGTAAGCCGAGGCTGCGCAAGTGACATGTGTAGGTATGCTTATTACGACCAGTATCCACCCAAAATGGCTGTGTGTTCGCAATGTTTCGCTCCCACTTGCCAAAGCCATAAATCATTGCAAATTCACTAGCGTTGTCATTGAAATTGCCCAGATTCACCAATCACCGAAGTGTCAGTCTACAAAGCATCAATCTAATCCTGTGAACTGCCGATTCCCAGCTGCACGCGTAGCCCACGCCCTCCCTTGTGTTCAGCAAAGCTTGGGGCATGTTTGGCAGTGGTGGTCTGGTGGCGAGGCGAATGATGCCAGAGACGACTAGAAACCTGCTCAGGAGTAGGCAGCAGCACCAAACTCAATACAAGTGGTCATTCACTTGTCAGTTTTATCGTTCGACACCGGAAAGTGTGTGTGCGGGAGGACTTCGTGACGTCAGTGGTGACGCGTCTGGTCAGACTTTATCATATAGTCGGACACCGGATAGTGTGTGAGGCACTGTGACGTCAGTGGTGACGCCAGATAGGGGCGCTGTGACGTCTGGTCTGATTTTATCGGATAGTTGGACACCAAATGGTGTGCAGAAGAACGCCTGAATGTATCAAATATATTACGTGTTTTTCGTATAGAGGGAACAGCAGGAGCGGCCGAGACTATCGTTCTTCTATCGAGGGCGGAGAGATGTAGCCAGTATCTGTAGTTCGCATACGTGACCCTGCCAAAAGCGCTCTTACCCCCACTTTTTCGATGGATGGTAAAGAAACGCTTTCACAAAAGCGGGCTCTCAGAATCCACATGGGGATATTGCTGGCCATGATGCTGGACAATGCACGTGCGTTTGGGCACGTTTCATGTGTGCATGTGTCAAACACGTGTGCGTCCTATACGCGTGAGCGTGCATGCAGACCGTGCGCGTCGGTCCAAACCACTGCCGCGTAGCCACGAGCCGGCACGCGCGGGTGCGAGTGCGGACACGGTACAGAGGACCTCCCCATCGAGCTGTTGACGCACTGAAACTAGCTTACACCAGCACGATGAAGACACGCTTCGGCAGGCGGTTCAGTGTGTTGGTGGACACAGCGCAGAAGCGCATTAGATGCCGACCAGCTATCGTTTCGTAAAGGCGAGAGCGGATGTATTAGAAACGGCTAGTGATGTGTTCACCGTGCATGAAGGACTCCAAACCACCAACGATTTCCAGCTCCGCTGTAGTTTCTAGCGCCATAGTCGCCCAAAGGAACGCAAACACCTTTGTCACGCAGCCGGCTCGAGGGAGCTCTCGCACTGAGCGCTCCAGCGCAGAAATGATGTCAGCCGGGTTGTTAACTGGCCGCTCCGGTTGGCCGTTTTTCATATATCTCCGATTTCGCCGTGTGGGAAGGCGAACGGCGATGCGACCCCCTGGCGTTCCCTAAAAGTTGAGTGGAAAACATCAGTGGATTGGTCTCGACGAGATCTCGTGATTAATACTAGTTGTCATGTTGTTAGATCTGTCATTGACTACATCATATCAGATCAAAGGTCAATTTATCCAAAAAATCGTACTTCTCAGCTTTACAACATCGTTCAAAAGTGCGTTCTTTTCACACGTCGTACATCAGTTTTGTGTCACCATGCCTCCTGGTGAGACGAAACTAAAGTAGGCGTGTTCCTTGTTCAATTATGAGTACAGTTGTGTCTATTTTTGTGTGTTATGATATATTTATGACATATGGTTCAGTGGAAGTGAGTGTTCCACATTTGTATGGGGTTTTGAACAGCAAAAGCCATCTTGAAAATCATTCGGTGCATTTCACAGCCCTCATGATAACGTCATTAAAATCCTGTCATTCCGTTTGTCATGCGCCGATCAAGGCCGTGAAAATATAATTGTCGAGGCGTTCATATTTGACGTTCGTTCGCACGATTTCCAGATATGACGGCCGTTAATTGGTTCTCAATAAATGTTTGCAAGGTACGGTGACAGTCCAACAGTGACGTATTAAGGAACATATGTACTGAACAGAGAAGTCGTGCTGTCTAGAGCAGTCATTTCGACTTGAAATACATCAACAGCTAGCAGTGAGCTTTTTCATCTCCGGTCGCCCGCGCCGCCGTAGATCGCCATGCATTGTTCCCAAAAAACCGGCGGTAATCCGGAACCAGAAAAGCTAGGAAAACGCTTCTGTTGTCAAAACACACGCAATTTGATGTCTATGGGCTATTGAAAGTTTGGGCACGACTGTACAACAAGCCGGAGAGGCATCCTCAAAAATCCTTAGAGTGTCGCATCGTTACCTGTCTGAGGGAGGGTTACATAATCTCGCACCCAGCGCCTGATGGGCAGACAGTTCGCTGGGCCGCCGCGCAGCGGTGATCGGGGTTTTTCCCCGCTGATGCGAGGTTTACATAACCGGCCGACAGTACTCCCACAAGAACGTCGTTTGCGCGAGGATGCCTCTCCCTTTAAAAATAACGTTATTTCAAATTGGACGAGGCATCTGTTGCTAGTTGCCGGACGACATGTCTACTGCCAACACGCATTCATTGAGTGATACGCTGTCGTAGGTCAAGCGAATACAATCGAAACAAAAATTCGACGCGTGCGTTGTGCTGGCTGGTGACGGACCTTTACCAGTGTCATCGAGTATACCCAACGGCAACCTTCGGGTTGAATCTCAGATATTCTCACGAGCAGCCGTGTTATGACCATCAGTCTACGTACAAGCTGGCCGCCGCTGGCAAAGCGCTGTCAAGCTGCCCCTTCAGACCCGCAGGCATTGAGTGATTGGCAGTCGGCGGGGCGACCAGATACAATCAAAACCAAAATATGACGCGTGTGTTTTGCTGGCAACTGATAGCTCTATACCGGCGCCATCGAATGCACACAGTGGCAGTTCTCAGTTTTCAAATAAACATTTTTCCTGGGCCGCCATTGTCATCACTAAATGTGTAGGCCGGCCACCGTTAGCCCCGCGCTGTCAAAGGGTGATTGGATGTCATCACTAAATATGTAGGCCGGCCACCGTTAGCCCCGCGCTGTCAAAGGGTGATTGGATGTCATCACTAAATATGTAGGCCGGCCACCGTTAGCTCCGCGCTGTCAAAGGGTGATTGGATGTCATCACTAAATGTGCAGGCCGGCCACCGTTAGCTCCGCGCTGTCAAAGGGTGATTGGATGTCATCACTAAATGTGTAGGCCGGCCACCGTTAGCTCCGCGCTGTCAAAGGGTGATTGGATGTCATCACTAAATGTGCAAGCCGGCCACCGTTAGCTCCGCGCCGTCAAAGGACGATTGGAGCAAAAAAGGTTATGTGCCATTGCGATATTTTCAATGTCGGTCCACAATGCTTCTACAATAACATCGTTATTACGAGATTGCACCTTCCGCGCAGAAGTACCAGTTTTTCAAATATTTTCACATAGCAATTATTCCGATACCATTTCTATCGAACGCACTAAGCCACGGTTTTTCAGCTTGATCATAAGTACTTTCCCGGGCTTTTCCCTGCTTTCTCGAAATCGCTGCATGCAGCGGCACGCCGCCGTTAGTTCTTTACTGCTAAGATGATTTGAACAAAAAAGGTGACGGTTACCGAATAAAAATTAGCGTTGCCGGCCGATGGCATTAATAGCATGACGTCATTACAGAAGAGTTGCACCTTCCTGACACAAGTAAAAGTATTTCAAGTTGGACGCCGTGTTTTTGCAAACAGCCTCTCCAACCAGCCGGCCTACATTGAGTGATGCGCTTTCGGGGATCGACGGGAGAAAGATTCGAAGGAGAAATCGGAGGAGTGTGTTTTGCTGGCAGCTGACAGGCATGTACGAGCGCCATCGAATGCGCCAGTCGCAATATTTGGGTATGTTTCTAAGCATTTTTCCCTGGTGGCCATATTATGGCCATCACTCTTCGTGCACGTCCGCCGCAGTTAGCCTTGTGGTCACGAGGTGATTTGAACAAAAAGGGGCACGTCGACCGGAGGTAAATCAACATACAAAAGATCTGACGCCTTTGTTGTCCTACAAGCTGAAGGGCCTGCATAAGTGCTTTCGAGTACACACAGCCATAATCTACGGGTTTGATTATAGTTGTCTGTCCCGGGCCGCCGCATGACGATGATCATTTTCTGTCCTCTCGTCTCAACAACGTAAGGGCGACAACGGTCACTGAGCACCACACTCAACACACTAAGACTTTAACTTATATTTAAATGGCTCTCAATCATTGTATACAAAGCACTTTAAAATAACAAAATACAAAGTGCGAGACGGATAAAATTTCTCTACGAAACTAAAACGGCGAAGCGGGCACTGCGACTATAGCAGGGGCGCCGGCGACGGTTCATAGCAGGCGGGTGGCCCGCCGGCCAGCGGGCGACAATCATCACAGTGCCGCACCGCCGTCTCTCCCGATCGTCCGGCTTGGACTCGGCACTCACGCGGCGGCGGCGGCGGCGGCGGCGACTCCGCAGTAAAACTAGGCGTCCAAGCGCGCACCAGACGAGCGTCGCCCACCAGCTCAGAAAAAAATAACGCAAGCGTTGTCTACAGAGTCTCTCACGCGGCGTCGGCGCAGGCGGAAAGGGGCCGTCGGCGCGGGCCATCCACCCGGGCATGGATAAATGATCGCTCGTCGTCGCTCATCACATGTTCTCCGCCACCGTCGACTCGTACACCTTTTGAAACACGTCCGCGGTCGGCTCGGCCTCGTCGCGGGCGAGGATGACCTCGTCCTCCTCCTCCTGCTCCTCCCGCTCCCGCTCCTCCCCTCCTCCTCCTCCTCCTGCGGCGGCTCCAGGTTATCGTCCGCGTCACGCGGCTCGGGGCTGCCGCCGTTCGTCTCGGCTGGTGCGTTGCCCGGCCGCGGTGCGGCGCCATTGGTGCCGTTGCTGGCCGAGTGGTCCGTGTGCTGCTGCTCCAGTGCTTCGTCCGCGACTCGAGGCCGAAGCCCTCGTCGTAGTTGCCCTTGGTCTTGAACATCTGCTTGAAGTGCGGCGTGCAAAATAGTTTCCCTGCATTAAATGTGTAGGTGTCCATTCTGAAATGAGGACAGACGCGGTCAGCAAACCAAAGCCCAGTGCTCCAACTACTGCCCCTGAAGACGACAAAGCGCGCCAGAAATTTCGCGCGCACCGTATGAACCGCGCCATTATATGTCACGCATACCGCACTGACTTGCGTCAGCGCCCGTTCGTTCGTCCTGCGCACTTCGCACACAACTTGCGGCGTACTTTGTTATAGAGACGTGTCTCAACTGAGTCCCTCATAAAGTCGCGATCCACCACGCGCCCGCGCGGCGCTCCAAACCCAGCATTACATCCGTACATGCCACCGCCACCGCCGGCCCTACCTCAGCACGCAGTTGCACTTTGAACAGCGGAAGCAGTTCTTGTGCAGGATTCGCTTGTCGACCTCGAGCCGCTCCATGGCGTAGACGCGTTTGTTGCAGGCGTCGCACATCTCAGCCGCCTGATTCGGCTCCATCTGGGGACGCCGCCGGGTGTCAGCGCCAGAAGTCACGAGGGTAGAACGTGAGACGTCTCGTGGGGTCTGACAACTAATGCACGGAAGAGGGGACGGATGTAGCTGCAGGGGGAAATAGGTGACTTCCAGAGGACCCCCTCCCGGGGAAGGAATGTGCGCGGATATAGAAATTATTGTACATATATATATATATATATATATATATATATATATATATACAACATATTTAATGCATACATATTAATAACAATATATACCAATAATATATATATATATATATATATATATATATGAATGTTATATTATATATAGAAAGATAGAGATATATGTATATCATATGTGATATATGGTATGAAGTCGCACCGAATCACTGAACGACATTCGGGCTCGGGCGGACTAAAGGCGCGGGGAATAACGTCACTCTTGATAAGAAGTGGGAAGACCATGACAGGTATCGCTACGGGTTATCAAGCCGCGAAGCTGAACGCCAACTCGGGCGCAAGCGGCAGGAACACAAGGGCGAGGGTGGATTCAAATTGAACAAAAAAGTTCTTGCAAACGGCACAGCAAGAATCTCAAAACGCACTTGGTTTTGAAACACCGGGGACACAACCACACCTGATACACCCAGCAGACAGAACGACCCACACGAACGCAGAACACAACGCTCGTCTCAGCTGCAAGCCGCCGATACGGAACGTTCGCACCTGAAAATGCCCAACAGGAAAGCGCAGGCAATTCTAGTACCGTAGTTAGCTAACAGCTGAGTCAGAGCCAACAGGGCGGATGGGCCTCGAGCTCATGCCACCGGCCCGCGCGTCACGTGACCACGTGCGTACTCGGCGGTACGGTCACGTGTCACCAGTCTGAAACAAGCTGAGGGCTACGGCTACAGGTGTCGGGTGAAGGGTTAGAGCATGCGGGAGGCGCGCTCAGAAACAACTTACTTGTCTGTTACCCGTCCCCGTCTGTCTGGAAATCTGTCGTGCAGTTGTCAGAAAGCTGTCGAGAGTGCAAGGAATGTGCAGATATGTTGTATTAGAAAGGCACGCATTTACAGATGGCGCTGTGTCCAGTTGCGAAAGTGCCAGAAAGCGCGAACGCGAAGAGAGGCGCAGCGATATTAGCGGCTTATCGTAGCGCGCAACAACCATGAACATGTTTAACCGTCTCGCTTCCACACAACGACACACAACACTCGAACAACACTCGCAGCGTCCGCGTCTGCACAGTTTGGTCCCACGCCAAGCGCCGTCCGACATCCCGTCATCTACGCCCAGCGCGCCCTGGCGGCGCGTCCAACAGTCGGAGCGGACGCCGGTGGGGCGCGCTGCGGCGGCGGCCGCGCGGGAGCGGCGTGCGGCGTTCACTGGGGGGCCAACAGACCGGGTCAGCCCAGCGGAGGGGCGCCGGCAGGGGGCGCTCGCGCCACTGCAAGCCGGGTCAGGGTCGTCCGTCGAAGCGAAGGTTTGAACGAAGGATATAAATGGCGAATCAATCACAACTCTTAGGACACATCTTGAACACTAATTATACAACTATCTGAATAGTTTGCAGTTATTCACACAGAATATTGTTTTAAATAAATAAGTTGATATATATATATATATATATATATATATATATATATATATATATATATATATATATATATATATATATATATATATATACGTAGATAGACCGTACGGTATTTTGTCCCGACGACTTTTTGTTTGCTAACATTAGCTCTTTATTCTGTAACTTTTTGCAACGTGCTGGCCTCAACGTCAGCCCTACAGAAGTGCGGTATACTTGTTTGACGTGACACTTCAGAGTCATTTCAGACAGTCTGCATGACAGCTCTTGGGAAGAAAATACTTGAAAACTCAGGGTGGAATGCTGGGAGCGAGTTGTGCAAAATGGTGTTTTTATCAAATATGAGACTGACCTGGCGTCGGTTACAATTGTATCGCGCTTAGTCATCGCAAGACCCAAAGCGCCGGTCACTACAACACTCCAAACACAACCACGATATTGTTACGGTTAATACCAATCATACCGCATATCATTTTAACTGCACGCGTCTATATAGCAATTTACACACGGCGGCGTGGATTATTTCAAGCGTTAGACAGTCCCGTCCTGCTACCGCCACCTACGGTTAGCCACCGCACTGTACAGCTGTGAGACGAGCAGGCGTATTAGTAAACGCCTATTAATCGCTAATCCAGTGGCGACTCCGGTCCACGGGGCTTTCTGGAATGACACAGAGCACACCGACACACACGACTAGAGCACGTCACGTGGGAAGCTGACGCCCAGGCCGGGTGACGCCCCACAGGGCTGACCGCTGGCGGCCCGGCCCGCTGCTCCTCAGGTGACGATCAGTGCCAGGCAATACAGCGCAAAGCCCAGCACGCAGCGGCGCCGGCCGCCTGCAACCCCGGCACCGTCCGACTGAGCGACTACAGCCCCGGCACGACTGCAACCGACTGCAAACCCGGCACCGTCCGACGAGCCAGCACCCGCACCTAGCCTCTGCCACGTCAGTCTCTGTCCTGGCTTTGTAGCGAGCAGCAGATCTTCACGATTTGGAAGGATTCGCTAACGTGCATTTGGATGGCTTTTCAAGACCAGGGGAGCACGGATCGGTTCGCTAGGCACGACGACGGGTGGCGCGGTTCGGACACAGTCGGTTGGCGAGTGGCCACAGCCAGATCAGGCCAGTCAGATCAGGAGATCGCCGTCCGCGGCCGCTGTCGTTGTACATCGATCAGCCCCTTGGAATGCCCGCCGCCCGCCACATGCTTGAAATTCGCACCGGTGCCAGTATTCCCATGACTGACTATCATCAGCCTGCCCGCGGTAATGTGTGTGTGGGGGGGGGGGGGCAGGTCTGCTCCGGTTTGTCCCACGCCTATCCCCAGCCTGACTCCGCAGCCCATCAGGCCGCCACATGTCGGGGAGGACCGCCGCTCAGCCAAAGGCACGGAAACACACCACAAAAGCGAGGAAGCAGCGAGTACAAGAGGCGCATGTCACTGCCAAAACACCGGTGACACAGACGGAGGGCTGTCTCCCGCGTGTGACCCACCCGCCCGCCTGCTGGCGCCGGCGACCACTCACGATGAAGCGGCTGGCCCGGTGCTGCGTCTTCTCAGCCGGCTTCTGCGGCTCGTTCAGCGACTCAAACTTGGCGCGCAGACTGCGCGTGATCTCGAGACTGGGCCGACAATCGTCCTCCACGGTGAACTTGTCGTCGCGGCCGGCCGGCGGGCCCCAGCTCTCGAACTTGTCCCGCAGCGAGCGAGCCTGGTCCGTGCGCTGCCGGCGGGAGGGAGATCAGGGCGGCCTTACGGAACAGGGGGGGGGGGGGAGATTAGGGGTACGGGCGTCGCCGCGGCGACTGACTCGGGCATTGACGCGAGCTCAGAATTAGAGTGCGTCGGCTTTGATCGTCTTACGGGTAAGCCCAACACAACGACATATATCATCAATAGCTGCCATGATTTCCAAAAGAAAGCGGAGATCGCGTACAACCCCACATTCCACTGGTCACGTACCTATATTCCTGCATGCCTGCATGTAACGCATTCTTCGCGACCACAACCTCTGTTGCGGCCGACCCACCCGCCTGCGAGGTGGCTTCCCCCCCCCCCCCCCCTCCGAAATTCCTAACTACAGACGCTATCTCACCTTGTTGAGAAACTCGTCGGGCACCTTGTGACTGGCACGGGATGATGTCGGGGTCCTCCGGCTCCCTCCTCGCTGTCCTCAGCCGCGTTCCTCTGGCTCGGCCGGCTCCTCCGGCGGTGGCGGAAACGACTTGAGCGGGCGCGGGCCTGCGCCGCGCACAACACTGTCACGCTCGTGCGCGGCCGGCAGCGGCGGTCGAGAAGAGCACGCGGTTTGGCCTTCATGGCTACACGTGCACGAAAACAGTCTGCTCCCCGTCACGTAAACATCAGCCATTCGCACAAACACGGTACACACAAATTCAACCCATGAAATCCGTTTTTTATGGAAAACGACGAGAGACATTCCCGCAAAATCAGCTTTATTTAGAGTGCTTTCACATTGACCAGTAACGTCACCGGTGAGAAAGTGCCAAGCCAAACTGATACCAAATCGCATGCATGTGAGATTGCTGTGGGACGACCACGGCTTTTATCGGCTGGGCTGCAGTGTCTTTAGAAGCCTCACCGTCCGGCAGGTCTTCCTTGTGCGCATCTTCCTCCATCTGTTCGGAACTTGGACGGATCTGACGAGCGTTACCGTGCGCCTTCTCGCGATTCAGGCTCAGCTCTGTGACGTCACATGTGCGACCAACCAATCAGAAGTGAACAGAATCACGGCATGCGAGGGCGATGCCAGGAAGCACGACCAAATACGCCATGCATTTAGAAGTATCTTCCTGCTTATGGTGCCGCGAGGCTTTTACAATCAATGCCCACGGTAGAAATCAAGCATACGGCAAGTTTGAGACACTTGCATTTCGCTGAGTGGACCGATCTCACAAGCCACAGAACTGTAACAAGCGACGCGTAACATTCAGGGCACCGCAAATCAGGTTCAGATAGTGGGGGCCATACCTTCAGCTGCATAAGCATGCTTACTCTCCAAGCGGGTGCGGGCGAAGGATACACTGACCAACTAAACAGAGCCAAGCAAACTAGAGGAACCGTATGTGAATTGATCTACCAGGTTCAAAAGGCTTTTTCGTATCTCTGGCCGGCTTTGGAGCGACTCTTTTCTTTTTGTTCTGCAGGCCCATGAAAGCCTGGACACGCTCCTGAACTGTTTTGACTTCGTTTTCCTTAGCTGCGTTGAGAACAGGAGGCTGGCTGTCGTTTCAAATGGTACTGACACGGTACAACCAACCGAGAAGCGATCTTAACGCATTGAAAACAGAATAGTCATGACAGGCCATAACAACACCAGTAACAATAGCAAGCAGTGCGAATTATCATATTCTTGTTTCGTTTTACACTACAGATGCATCTAAAAACCCAGATTATCTGTGCTAACCCTCAAAAGCGCTGTCAGACTCATGCGAGTCCCTCGACAGAGCCAACCCCAGCTCGACATACCTTCGTCTGTGTTGCCGGTGCTCTGCTCCATCTGCTTGAACTTGCCTCAGCATGCGTTTGGTGGTGTCGCTGTGCAGCAGCTCCGGGTCGGCGACCGGGGCCTCCATGACGGCCTGACCGTCCGGCGAGTCCCCCTGCGTCCGTACAGGTCAGCGGTCAGCACAGGTCAACACAGATTAGCGGTCAACAGAGGTCAGTGGTCAGCACAGGTCAGCGATCAGCACAGGTCAACACAGATCAGCGGTCAGCACAGATCAGCGTCAGTACAGGTCAGCGGTCAGCACAGGTCAGCGGTCAGCACAGGTCAACACAGGTCAGCGGTCAGCACAGGTCAACACAGATAAGCGGTCAGCACAAGTCAGCGGTCAGCACAGGTCAACACAGATAAGCGGTCAACAGAGGTCAGTGGTCAGCACAGGTCTGTGGTCAGCGGTCGTTACAGGTCAGCGGTCAGCGCAGGTGAAGCGGTCAACAGAGGCCAGTGGTCAGCACAGGTCTGTGGTCAGCGGTCAGTACAGGTCAGCGGTCAGCGCAGGTGAAGCGGTCAACAGAGGCCAGTGGTCAGCACAGGTCTGTGGTCAGCGGTCAGCACAGGTCAGCGGTCAGCGCAGGTGACGCGGTCCGCCGGCCGACCGGCCAGGCCGCGGGCCGGTGTACACGACAGACCGGCAGTCCTGGTGCACCGCGCCCACAGTACCAGAAACGGCGGCGCTATCGGAGGCTTAGCGGCCCGCTAATCGCAGCAGCTGATATAATGCTGATAGCACAGCGGTTCTGCCAGTGGCAGGATAGGCCTCTGCTAAGGAGCGGCAAGTCTATGGCACGCTTCGGTACACGCCCCACTTGACACTCACTGCACAGAACTGCGCGGCTGATTTTGGATGGCTCTCTATATACACGTGTTTCATCCAACGGGAGTGAAGCGGTCACAAATTTGACAGTGCTCGTTGGGTTATTAGCTTGCTGGAGAGTCGCAAAGGCCAGTTACCTCCATGCATCGAGGGGACAGACACTAGCGATAGACTACAAAAAGGCAGACGAGGTGTCTTCTGGAGCCTCTGTGAAAGGCAGCTAGCGAGAGGAATGCATCTAGCCAACTTACCACACGACCAAGAGGGCGAAACCATAAAAGTACCAACACTACAGCACTCCAAAACTTCACGCAGCGGACAGCAAACAAGTGCTTCGCGGTCAGAAAGGCCAGAAGTGTGTGCGGAGAGGGTGCCGCGGCAAAAACGGCCGCAGTCAGAAAAAAACGCCACGAGCGAGCGACAGGAGTGAGCCGGCGCCGCCGCCGGTGAGGTGGCTGCCGGTCAGCACCTTGGCGTTGTGCGCGCGCGGCGGGGTGGCCCTGAACGAGCGGGCGCGCCGCGGCTCGCCCTGCCGTAGACCCTCGAAGAACTGGAACCGACTGGAGATGGCCGAGTTGGGCGCCACGACGTCGCCGCGCCGGCCGGGCCTCTTGGCCCAACACTGCGGGGAGTTCTGCAAGGCGCCAGGGCCAGCTGACGCCGGACAGCGGGTGGGCAGGTGGCCACCACCGGGGCGGTACCAGCGGGTGGACAGGTGGCCGCCACCAGGACGGTACCAGCGGGTGGACAGGTGGCCGCCACCCGGACAGTACCAGCGGAAGGGCAGGTGGCCACCATGGGGACGGTACCAGCGGGTGGACAGGTGGCCGCTACCCGGGCCGGCAGCAGCGGGTGGCTACCACGCGGTGGGCGATGTCAGGATTATCGGCGAGGAGCACGCCTGAGCGACGTCCTAAGCTGCAGCCGCCACCGCCTACTTCTCGGCATGCCTCGAACGCACCGTCGCCATCTCTGCACCAGGCGAGGGCGCACAGAGTGTGCAAAAGAAACCATGTCGCAAGTTCATAACGCGGAATCTTATTGACACGGAGACAATACACAGGAGGCTTCCACTGCACGCACTCTCCCGTCACCAGCAAGTGTCCGCGCCGGCGGACGACACCAGGACGTCTCAGTTGACAGCGGCCGCGTGCGTTGGCGGCGGGGCCGGCGGCTGCGCGGGCTGCTGCCGGCCGGGCGGCACAGCGACGGAGGGCGGTCGCTGCACACTTACCCTGGCGAGCTCGCTGCCGCCGGCGTCCGACGACAGGCTGGCGAGGGCTGACTCTCCTGCCGCCGAGCTCTGGTCGTGGGCCAGCGAGTGGCCGTTGTGACTGCCGCCTGCAGCGAGGTGGAGCGGGGCGTGTCAGCCGGGGCCGGGACAGTCACGCCAGACCACGGCCGGTCAGGTGACGCCGCAGGCAGCCCGCGGAGCACAGGACGACACGAAGCGCTACTCACTCAACGGCAGCTGTGCAGGGTCTGAGCCTCAAGACGACGGGGTAGACGGGCACCGATAACGCAGCTTTAGATAGCGCGGGCCGGTTACGATGACGTCGACCGTGCCTGCCCACTCCAGATTTGAAGCTTATTAACCGCGTCCGTGTGGGCTTAGTGACTAACCGCCACCTCGCAGTTCTGCGCGCACACCCTGGCCGAGCCCTGCGTGTCGCTGTGCAGCCGCCGGCTTGGCGCTGGCGCCGCCGCCGCCGTCCGTACCGTTCTCGTTGACGGCCGGCGCGTCGGCGTCGGCGTCGGTCTCCGCGGACGCCACGTCGCCGCGCTCGAAGCGGGACGCCATGTCGGCCGCCCTGCGGCGCGTCACGGCCTCGTGGTCGCGCGCCGCCGCCGGCCGCGGCGAGCCGGACTCCTGCACCGCCCGCTCGTATGAGGCCCGCAGGTTACCCTGGCGGTCGGTCCGGACACCGAGGTCAGCGAGGGCGAGAGCGCTCCACTCGAGCGCTGTCAGCTGGACAGGCGCTTACGAGGAGCGACTAACGCAGCGCGCAGCCGAGTTGTGGACGAGCCGAAGACAAGCACAGTTCTTATAGTCGCCAAAGCATTCGATGCTATGATACAGGGTGGGATTCAAAATCAATTACACGGAGTGGAAAATAAGCCATCCTCGGCCAGCAATACACGAGAGAGAGTTGTGTGAAGATGGTATATATATATATATATATATATATATATATATATATATATATATATATATCAGCTTGAAGCAGGTTTTTAACTGTAGATAAACATCTACGAACGCCCAATGACTAATGAACGGCGTGAGAACAGAACGCAACAACAAACAAACCAACACCACTGAATAAGCACTGGCAGCAAGTACTCACAAGAGTTCTGCAGACAGACAGCCCAGCACCGTCACGTGTTACATGGGCACCACAGCTGAAGACCCACCCGGCGTGCATGGCGTCAGCTGAGTACGTCTATGTTAGTCTGCTGGTGGTACGACGCAGTGCGATAACACGCACCGGCGCCGCACCCGCCTCAGGAGGCGCCACGTCACACGTTTAAGAAGTATCGTTATTAGCGACGACGGAAGAGCATCATAAGAGTCCCTGTCATGAAATGTCAATGAGGTTCCACACAGCGATGCTCTACAGCAAGGCTCGTCCCAAGAAGCCTCCTCTGCTGCAGCTACAGCGCGTCTGGCTTCCAGGACGCTGTGCTGTTACAGCGGGGTCACCACACTGGCCAATGAGGCGAGGTGTCGCGCGCAATATTGGGGTGAGGCACCGAACCACGGCTCAGGCCGTTGAAGTATCCTGCGCGCCTTCTGCACGGAACGGCACCACCGGCCCCGCATGAGACTCGCGCATGTGGGCCGTAGTGCACCTGCTCTGGAGCCCGCTGTACAGATATTACGAAGACTGCCGCCACCTCCTCAGTGAGCAGTACGGCGGATAGGGGCGAGTGCCCGCTACCGTGACCTTTTAGAGGGTCCAGCACCGCCACCGTACAACCATGCGACACCTGCGAGCCTGGTCTACCGAGTGTGGGTCATGCGGCACCCGACGCTACTCTACTACCTGGACGACGAGGCTCGGGTCCTCCAGAGAGCGTCGGCTCTCGGCCTGGGCCTCCTGCTCCCTCAGGGCCTCCTCGTAAGCCAGCTTGTGTTCGCGCGCCTACGGGCAGGGGCGGCCGCTCAGGCGCGCTCGACGCCCGGCACTCGGCCGGCGCGGGCTGGCGCATGCATGCAGCCGCACACGAGCTACAAAGCCACGCGCACCGGACGACGCGGCAACCAAACGGAAATGCAAAACATGCACAGGGTTCTGAGAGCTTCATGATGGGACCATGGCGTCGCCAATGGTCACACCACCATCTCGAATGAATTAAGAGGGACGCCGTGTCCCACGTCGATGTGCCGCCCCCACATCCACTCACTGAGCAGAGCGGCCGCTTCACGGGCGTGTACTCAGTGACCCGGCCCCGCCCTGCCACACACCTCCCAGCGCGCCGCGGGTCAGTCGACACAGCACCGAGACGGACATGCCGGCGCGGCGGCCGCCACACTCACGCCGCAGATCATGCCGCGCAGCTTGGTCTGCTCGCCCTTGTCGTCGGGCGTGGGCTCGCGGCGGCCGCCCTCGAACCGGCTCTTCACGTCTCCCAGGCCGGAGAAGCTGATGGGCCGCTCGCGCCGTGTCTTGCTGGTGGAGCGCACCAGGTCCGGGTCGCGCCGATGCTCGTCGCCAGAGTCCGCCGACTCGTCGCCGGAGGCCGAGTCCGCGTCCCGCGCCGAGTCACGCTCCTGGAACCTGGTGGTCGGGCACGTCACTAGTGCTGCCGCGGCCGCCGCCAGGCGGAACTGCGGCGCTGGTATTGCGCCGGACGGGGGTTGTAGATCGGGACGCGTAGCAACGCGTGGGGGACAAACTTCGGCAGGTCAATTTAGAGAGCAGTACCAGAAACTCAGAACAAACTCAGTAAAACCAGTAAGAAGCATCTCTGACACGATACATACACGAAATGAAACATCGGTTCATCGTAATCGGAGGAACGAATATGATGAACCAAACACGAGAGTGCGGCTCCCCCATCGCGGGCATAATTGAGCAAAATGCCATACAGATGGTATGGTATTGCATAACTGCAGTACCGGTTATTCGGGGCGTACCTCTTCATTTTGTTGAGGATGCTCTGCGAGCGCTTGACCTCAACTGAGGCCAGGCCCTTCTCCTGGTCGTCCTCATTGGTGCGCTCGAACACCGAGAAGCGGTCCTTGACGTTCAGATTCTGCAGGTCCTCCAGTCCATAGTCCGCCTTGTTCGAAGCTGAAAGGAAGGAGCACGCTGGCTTGAGTTGCGACATTCGTCGCGACAGAAAGGGAACACTACCCAACATGCTCACTGCTGAAGACGAGCCGCTCACCACCAACAAAGTGCGCCACCTAGCCACGTTCCGGGCCGAGGCCAATTCCAGATAGCACACCACCTGCACGACAAATAGCCGTGGACAGGATCGAGCCCACTACACAGGCCGAAACAGAACGAAGGTAGCAGTCCTTCTCGTGGATGGCACCGCCAGAAACAGCTCCCATCAGCTTTTACGTTTCCACCCCACGACTGAACGTGAGGCCGTGCGTGCGGATCCGCCGCCGAAACTTCAGGCCTCGGAAATGGGCCGTCCCGACATCACTCTGCCATCCTTCCAGAACCTCATCACGTCTGTCGACTTGGCATGCCCTTCCACTCCGAAGTCGCGCGCGCCATCAGCCGGGCGCCGCCTGGAGCAGCGGCACGACCTTGGGCCGGTGACACGGCCGTCGGCGGCGCGTGCGTCGACAGCGGGTGCCCCTCCGCGGCACGCGCCACCGACGCGCCGTGCCGGGCCGTGCCGGCGGCGGGCCCCTTACGAATTCATCGCCGCCTCCTCCCGACGCGAGCGGCTCGGGGAGGTGGTGCCGGTCGGCGACCGGCCTTCCCGTCTCACGCGGAAGGAGCGTGCGATTCTGCAGGCTAATTAGAGCGCCGCCAGCGGGTGCCGCTCCGACTCGCATCCGGGACACTCTGCTGGGCTTTTAGCGACGCAACGTCGCCTCAAAGAGAGCCGGAGCGCGTGGCGTGTGGGGTAGGTTCCGTGATTGGCTGGAAAGTCCGCCCGTTTAGCCCCAGGTCCCAGTCGTGCGCAGATCAGCAAGTGGAGGTTTGGGGACCGAAGAGCGACAGACAGAAGACCAGTCAGTTTAGCCACGTTTCAAACGGCGTGACCCAGTGATCAAATGACATCCGTCAGCGCCGAAACGAGACAGTTCAGGACAAGTGGTAGCCGACGGTGACCGAGTAACTAACAATGGGGCGACGCGCCGGAGCCGCCAGCGCCGCCGCCGCAGGGGGCTGGGGAACGCCGCCCCTCGGCAGTCAAACTCGACCCGACCAAGTCGTGACATGAGGCCGCCAAACGCGGGGCGTGGCTGATTGCAAACCAGAACTGATCAGCACACCGGTCTGGCACGACAGAAATGCATTGGCGATGGATAGCGGCTCAATGACAGTCCATTGCTGGTCATTACCTTCTTTTGGACAAGTGTTTAGACCACATACGAGGTGACGACACTGGTCAGCGTAAGACAGCCTGGCTTATCAATCACCGGTGAAGCAAGGAATTTGGAAGCCCAATGATTTGGAGATTCTCATGCGGAACATGGGCAAAGCAAGGATCTGATAAGCTCGCTGATTTCTCCGTATTCTTTTCTGCATCAGTGTACCGTGACTGAACCGTGATTATTCCCAAGAGGCAGCCGGTAGCCATGTGGAACAGCCCAAAATTGAAGGAAGCGCCAGCGATGAATAATTTACAGGCACTCAGCGTCGGCGGCCCTGCACGCATCCCCGGGCCGTATATGTGAGCCTGCACAGTACTGGGACTGCATCACAGCACCGGGACTGCATCACAGCGCCGGGACTGCATCACAGCGTCAGAACGTCCGAACCGCCCTAGCGTTTGACTGCATTACAGTACCGAGCCTTCATCACAGCGCCCGGACTGCATGACAGCACCGGGACTACATGACAGCACCGGGACTGCATCACAGCACCACGACTGCACCACAGCGCCGGTTCTGCATCCCAGCGTCAGAACGTCGGAACCGCTGTAGCGTTTGACTGCATTACAGTACCGAGCCTTCACCGAGCCTTCATTACAGCGCCGGGACCGCATTACAGCGCCGCGACTGCATCACAGCGCCGGGACTGCACCACGGTGCCGGGACTGCATCACAGCATCGGGACTGCATCACAGCGCCGGGACTGCATCCCAGCGTCAGAACGTCGGAACCACTCTAGCGTTTGACTGCATTACAACTGCATTACAGTACCGAGCCTTCATCACAGCGTCCGAACTGCATTACGGCACCGCGACTGCATCACGGCACCGGGACTGCATCACCGCGCCGCGACTGCATCACAGCGTCAGAACGTCGAAACTGCACCTGCTTCGGACCGCTGCACAGCACCGGGACTGTTTCGGGGCGGGTCGGCGCCGCAGCCAGGCCAGCCGGACCAGCGCTGCGTTAACACGGCGAGAGACGGACCGGACCGGGCCGGCACCTGTCGCGCGGCGTCTGCGGCGCGGGCGCGACAGTGGCGCAGATGCGGCGGCCGGCCGCTAACGGAGGCTGATCCGCCGCTCATTCACGGCCTGATCGGCGAGACGGGTCTGGAGCGGTGTCGGCCGCCGCCGCCGCGCCGGGCGCTGGCCGAGATAAACGGGGCGGCGGAGGAAGATAGGCCTCACGCGGATCTACCCAGCTCGTAAATGTGGCGAAGACAAACTAATACATGCAAAGGACGGCTGGGAGGAAGTGCAATGCTTGGCTACGGTGCCTCATTGGACATGACCGCAGAATGGGTGGACATCCAGCGTATGGTAGGTGGGAAGAATGCTTCTGTCCTGGATGCAGTCCATCCCTGACCGATTCATCCGGGGATGCCATGGCTGATCCGAGAGAATTCCCAGCTATGCTCAGTCGGACTGACTGGGTACTACGGCATGGTAGACAACCCAAACAGATGGTGAAATATCACGAAAAGGAGTGACCGAGTTCATAGTAAGACATGGAGTCAAAGCTTCGCAGACACAGCGAGCAGTAAACTAGACGCGGTGAGCGGAGTCAGTGCCAGCGCTGTCACCTGACTAGCTGCAGGTGACTGACCCCATCGGTGACCGTAACCGCACGCACCGTCCACGTCTTCGGCGTGAGCGTCGTGACCTGGTCGCCCTGGTGCCGTGATCACTAGCTTGGCGATCACTCCATCAGACATCACGAACGTCAGGAAAGTGGCGAAGCAACCCATTTGCAGGGCAGGAGCTCCGCTGACGCCGCTCGGGATAACAATCCATTCCGTCAACAGTTCAATAGGGCAATAGAAGCGAACGGGAAACATGCCGTTATGCTATTTCCAAAATCATAGGTTGCTCAGTGCATTAGCGAGGAACATTATTCACATAGATAAGACAGTAGTATTAGCCTTATTCATCGGAGAAAAACCAGGAGAATGGAGATATAGTTGGGTTGATATTTCAGCAACATGTCTTTATCGAAACAAAAGCAGAAGATGTTCTATTGTTTCGATAAAGGCATGTTGCCGAAATATCAACCCATATATCCCTATTCTCCTGTTTTTTCTCCAAGGAATAAGGCTAATACTACTGTTTTATCAATTTCCGAAGCCGGGCTCATGCATGGTAGCGCAGACTGTTGTGACATCCTTTTCTGCATCTGTTTGGTCTTCGCCATTCTACCACTCCAAATGTCGTCGCATCTTGGGTGTAGGAGTATGCCCACGCTTAAGTCATTTAACGACAGCCCGCTTGAACGCAACAGCTGCCGAGGGATATGGTAATTCGCCACCAACTCCTGACAGGTGACCACAACGAGGGGCAGGCTGGCCACATCCGCACGTGCTGCCGCCCAAATCGACCGAGCCCGCGGCCGTTTTTGCCAGTTTTCGCCGGCGCGGCTGGCGCCGGCTGGTCCCGGCTGGCCGCCGCGGCGCCCGGCTGTGCGGCCGCCGCGGCAGCCGTGTTACTTTCTGAGCGGTCTGACCGAACAACACCATCTGCGCCGACCGCGGCCGGGCGCCCGTGGCCAAAACGCCCCGGGAAGTGGCGCGTCGGCGGCAGATGCGACGCCGCCGCGCCGCTACTAACGGAGGCGGCATCTGACCAGAGCGGTGCCACACGCGCCGCCCGGCTTTGGGACGCGCACTTGAATGGGGTTAAAACACAGCTGGGCCGGAGAAACGGAGAACTCGGCACCGGGCCGCTGACAGCACCTGCCACAGTGGCGGCCGTCTGTGAATGGTTCACAAATCGACGATAGGATCGGGGGAATCACTTCGATGTCATCACGTGGCCAATAAAAATGATGCGAAGCCGGGGAGAAAAAGGTCCTTGAACAAGCCACGGTCAGATGCTCCGAGTTAGCTGCAGACAAGTCACTGGGATCACGTGCACACGCCGATCTGGCTAAGAAAAAACAGTGATATACCCAATACACTGCATTGCTGTGTTGCAGATATACCGATCCTCTAATCTGGCAGTGAGCATCAGCCATAACCGGATATGACAGCAGGACAAACAAATGCGCGTATAGTCTAGGCGAGAATATTGTTGAAAGTCAGTCAGAGCCGCTCGATAGGTTCCCCTGACTAGGGTCAAAAATCATACTACTCCTTTTACTCTTATAATCGTGTAATAGCATGGCGGGGGGATGGCACTTGCTCAATCGGTTGGGGGGGGGGGGGGGCTAGCCGATAAGGTTGATCTTACCTACCCCAAAAACCCGATGTCTCCCGGATTGCGGTCACGTAAATTTGCGTTTTCGATGTCAATGATTACCAATGCTGTTTTTCGATCAGCCTGTGGCGCGCTCAACTATGTGTCCATTTTCAAGTTAAACTCCCCTCCCATTACAAGATCTTGCACCCTCCTGTTTAACAATACATCAAGTACACGAATAAGTCGTGATATACAATAAAGTGAAACAAACAAATTGCCTCTATGTGCAACTCCCGTTTATAGATGGCGAACTGCGAAGACAGGTGAATGCGACCGGCCACCTTTTACTACTTAAATGCTGCTGCATATTGTATTGCGGTGCTCCTTTGTCCCGATCCATGCGTTATCGCGTGAAAAGCCTGCCAGTAAGTTCAGACTGATATAACATATTAAGGAATCGGCCTGACGAAAGCTGATAAGGTACCTATAGTACACTATGCGGTTAAAAATCACAAAACAAGAAGACTAATAGTGATGTCTTAGGTAGCTGTTGTACCAGAACTTCAGGGCTGCATTCCATTGGTCATTTATGTCTTTTTGCCCGTAATCATTAAAAGTCTGACAGGAGAATTGAGGGGGCCAACTTAAATCAGCGTTGGGGGGGGGGGGACTCAGGCCCCCGAAAGCATATACCGTGCATGAAGACGTTGATATAAATGTAGACTTGTATCGTGATCATGAGGCCATCACAGCTGATTCAATAAATCCAACACCGAGCCGCACTGCCGGTGAGCAAGCTAGGCGAGGCCCGCAGTAAAGCCGAGCCGGGCGGGAGTCACAGGGGGGCCGCTGAATCCCAGCGCCAAATCGGCTCAACCTCGTCCTCAATCGAGACAAACACCAACCATAAACGCCAATGACATCGCACCTGAGCCCGACCGACGTCATCCTAACACCGGTATTCAAAAATAATTGGCCACTCAAGATCACAACAGCGGTTCATTACCCGTATATTGATCGGCCGTTTAACAGACCGCTGTCATCGGCCAACATGCAGATGCTGCCGAGCTTCATAAACGGTGCTTTGTTCTGAGTCATGATGCGGCGGAACACGACACACCCATTGTTTCCTACTGACAGTTCTGTGAAACATATCCCAAGGGTTCCAAAGTACGCAATATATGTCTAACAACATTGACGTACACGGTCACGATGCTACCAGAACCGTCTGAGTCGATCTACAGCTCATGACAAACAGCGAGTGACGAAAGGAGCCAATACCTAAGAACTCACAAGCAATGCCGGAAACACGAAAACCCCGAACAGCCCTCGGAAACTACCACACAAAAGAAGCATAAATGCGCCGGACAAGCGCGCCATCTACCTTTCCTGCCGCGGACGCGCATGCTGGTGGAGCGGTGCACGCTCTTCAGCTCGCGCACCAGGCTCTCGCGCATCTGCGCCATCATGTCGTCACCGCTGCCGCGCCGGAACATGACGCGGCTGGAGCGGACGGTGCGCGTGCCGCCGGTCACCTCCCAAACACCAAGCGACGACTGCCGGCGGCGACGGCGGCCGGCAGCGGCGCGACGCTGGCGCCGCCCGGCGGCCGCGGCGCACACCACGGCAGCTCGGAGCCCGGCATCCGACGGCGACAGACCGCGGCCTCCCGAGTTATCTATTGATGCGTTTGACAGCTCAAGCCATTACCACTGCTTAAGGAAACCTGGATACCGCGACCGAAGTTTCTTACAGCGGGAATCGAACCCAAAACCTTTTGCTCGCGAGTTCTGCACAAAAGAGGCAGAAACACCAGCACCTCGTGGCCATTGGAGCTTTACGACACACTCAGCTGCTGCGGCTATATGGCGTCGCCTGTCTCTTACCCTGGCAGGAAGGGCGGACACCGCGAGAAATCGAACTCTGTACCTCTGGTTTCCCAGACGTGCAGCCTCGTACCTGGCCCAGTGCCTCGTAGCTGACCGACCACTCCCACCATCCCGCCCGTGGCAGCATGACCGACCATGCTGACATCGATACGCCGTCCTTTCCGGTCGTTTGCGGTGATAATAGCGGCAGCGGAGGGCGGCCGACAGCTCCGCTGATAGGTCAGGCGGACAACGGTAACGTCATGATCGGAGTTTGATTGAGCGGCGAGCGCTATGCGCTCTCGGCCGTGCCGCGAGCGAACTGTGTCAGCCGACGGCCCGGCGCGCGCGCAGGTGGCCCACCAAACACAGCCCGCGGAGAGATCTAACGACAGAAAGAAAAAGTTCATTAAAAGGCTCGAGGTTTCGTCGGCTGCGTCGGCAGCAGCAGAGCAACAGATGCCGGGCGCCGACAGGCCAGTGGCACAGTGAGAGTAGGCTGGAGGAGACGGATAGCTGGCGAAGGACGTGACGATGGCCGCGTCCTGGGAAGCCGCACTGGTGCCGACACGGCCACGCTAGCAACGCGGCTCGGGACTCCAAGCCGACGGAATCGCGGCCAAAACCGTCGTGGCATGATTCGGCATGAGAGGTAGGAATAGGCCGGAGCCTGTCGCGTTTTGCAGAGATGTAGGGATCTATTCCGCAACAACTTGTCAATACTAAAACCAACCGTGCAAACGCATTGTTCACCGCGTTTGTAAGCACCTACAGAACGTGCTTGTATCTACAGAGGGAAATACGATAAATCACATGGTTTCATCAGCGGCTTGCTGTTTATTTAAACAGCGCATTACGATATTCTCTGCTGAGCTGATTGCTCCTCAAGGAGTGACATTAACAATGAAAGTCGCAAATTTTTCCTCACTATAGCCCACCTCGACCGGCCGGAACGCACCCGGGAAGAGAGGCAGAAAGGACGCCGTTTCCCGTACAGCTTGTGGCAACAGTTTCCCGCGGCATTGGCCTTCCCCCGCCCCTCCCGACGAATAGAATAAGTTTCTGGCAGGTTTACCCCCAGGCTTAGGCTTGGTCATTGGGCCTTACGCTTTCAGGTTTAGCTTCTGTCCATCATTCCAACTGCTTTGGCAAGACATCACCAGCCCTAGGAATCTGATGAGATCAACTCCAGGCAGTCCACTCATGCAGATCTCGCACCCTCCGACTCAACAGCCGTCAAAACCGGAGACGAAGCAGAACGTAGGCCGAGCGAACCCTAGGCCTCAAAAGGCCCTCAGAACGATCTTCGACCATGAAACGATACATCCTCGATCATCAAACGATAGAATAATCGAAACGTGTCCTCGCCCAACACCGAGTCACGAGCATCCGAGTACCCACGACCGAGGAAACCACTGCTGAACACGCCCACCAGCCAGCGGACGCCGGACCTCCGTCCTAGCCGCCATGGCCACGGTAAATACTGCAGAGAACATCAGCGCTTTCGCAACACTCCACACCTCGCCGCAGACGCGAGGGCTCATTAACGCCGCCCACATTGGGGCGACACGCCCCGTCTGTGCCGGCGGCGGCGGTGGCCGTGGCCGGACGTCGGCCCGTGACGCGCCTCCCGCCCCGGCCACGTACCGAGCAGGTGCGAGAAGACGATGACGACGCCGTTGGGCAGCCGGAGCTCTTCCGTCTCGCGACTGAGGTTCGGCAGACTGGCGGTGCGCATGGTGCGTGCCGTCGGCGGACACCGAGAGCGGCGCTGCGTCGTCGTGGACTCCGCGGCGCAGACTGCGGCGCCGGCGCCGCCGCCGCCGCGACGGCGAAGTGGAGCAAGAGCTCGCGCGTCAGCCGCCACATGGCGCGCCGACAGACGGCTAATTGATACCTGAGTACAACTATTTGGCACCCGGCTGGGCCAGGCGAAAACGGCGCGGGACAATACCGGCCCGGTGTGCGGAGGCATTGGCGGCCGCTCGTGGAGCGCGGCTCCCGAGCGAAAGTCCCTCGATCGGGCTCGCCACAAGCGCCGAGAACCCGGCACGTCTCGCGCTGGCCGCAGCCGATTGTCGGGAGTTTTTGCGGGACGCCGGCAGGTGTCAGTACAGGCGCAACAGCGCCCAGGCAGGCGGCCGGGGACATTAATCCTTACTGCGACTGTGCCTAGCGAGTGAGTCGTTACGGAGCAGGCGCCTCTGATGGTCGGGTTTCTTCTTTCGTCCAGCCTTTAACCGGCTTTAAGTGACCATGAGGACACCATTTCAAGGCACGTGCATGTGAACCCAGTAGGCCCCTGCATGTGCAAGACTGGGAACACTTCAATCACGGTTCATAAAATATGATTAACAGAAGCAAAAATTACAGCCCATACGACATGGAAGTCGTTTGACAGACCGTTGGGGTGCTTTCCTTCCCGCTTACCTTCGTGGCTGAAGGATGTTACCAATGGATGGCTACTGGATGACCTACTGTTCGTGAGCCTTCGGTCTGTTAATTCTGCATCGGAGTCGCAACAAAAAGGATAAGAATGGTCAAAAAGTACATAATTCAGGCCATCACTTACGCATCGACACAAAAATGATATAAAAACGGCGCGTAAGTGGATCGCAACTAAGCGGACACTCTTAAAACCCGTTTGCGCACATCATGTTACTTCCAAACTACAGAAAAATGCCTTTGAAACCATGTTACGTACAGTGCCATCTGCTGGAGGTCATCAGACAAATAGCACCTCACTCTACCTGCTTCATTCCAAGCCACGACATCTTGGACAGCGACCGTTAGCCTCGCCAGCGAAACTCGGACAACCGTAAACGCCATCACTTAGTCTAATTCCCACTCTCTCCTGCCTCCACCGGCCTCGTTTATCACTCGGTCGTTTCGGGCCACTTCCACGGCGCACTCCCCCACCCTGCGCCCTGCGACCTATACTGGTCATGGGGTCAGCCGCGCCGGCGCCCACGGCATGCCGGGTCACGTGACAGGCGGCAGGGTCGGCCTCAGTCCAGCTGGAAACCCCGCGACGGGCGGCGAAGCCAGCCTGAGCTGTGACGCCGCTGGTGGCACTGTGGCGGTCGCTCATTGACAGACAGCAAACCACATCTGATAGTAAATTCGGGCTGGGAAAACGCAGAGCCTGGCGTCCTCGAACCAAGATGGACGTCTCTCCACGCCCTTGCCGGGAGATCATCGGTCACGCCATCTGCGGACGATGGTAGCGCCATCTATACTTACCGGCACGCTGCTCGGGACGCCATCTACCGGCCACCTTGTTGGTGGGGAACAGTTGCGCCTGCTCGTATTGCTCGCGGCTGAACGAGCCCGTGGATGACGCGCTGCTCGAGCGCAGGAGCGGCTGACGGCTCGTCCGCGACTGGGACCCAGCCCAGCCGGCAGCACGTGACACCGAGCTAGGTTGCACCGCTGCCGACCCATCGTCACTGGCGGGAGACGATGCTGCCGGCTCCGTTCGGACCTCGTCGGACCCGGACGTAACATACTGCCTGTCGTCAGCACCGGACACCGGCCCCGCCGCTGCGACTGGGCTCGCTGCGGAGCTCCCAGCTGTGGCAGTGACGCTGACGTCACGCTGAGATGGACCGTCCGGACAGCTTCTGGCCGGCGACTCCGAGTCCGTCTCCTCACGGCTGCATTCTTTGTTCTCAGGAAGGCGCGGGGACACAGCAGCTGAGACCTCAGAGTGTCCGGGAACGTCACTCGCCGCGGCCAAATCGGAAGCCAAGAGTTCACTCTCAGGACGCTCGTCACTACGCTCGACAAAGGCGACACAGTCGCCTCTCTCCACGATCCCGTGCTCATCGCCCGCGCTCGCCTTCTCTTCACTGCGCCGCGCTTCGTCCTCGTTTCCATCCTCCACTCCGTCCTCGCTTCCATCCTCCACTCCGTCCTCGCTTCCAACCTCCATTCCGTGCTCCTCGCCGAGGTCGTGGCGCTGCCTCAGCCGGGCTCCCAGCAGTTCGAAGAGGGGCTGGCGCGGGTCGCGACGGCGCATCTCGGCGAGCGCGGGCCGGCGGCGTACTGCGCGCCCCACCGCCGGCCGCCGGTAGCCCGCCGCCCAGGTGCGCCGGCACGCCCGGTCGATACGCCGCCGCCACGGTGTGCATCTGTGCACGGTGCACCGCCGAAAAAGGCCCGCCGAACGGTTCAGAAAGGAGCGACAGCTGTGACCGACCCCGGCGGTCGGCGGTCAAGAGTAGCCGCAGGCGAGCAGGCGCAGACGGCGGCGGACGATGGCGCGGCCCGACGCCGGGCTGTGTCGGCGATGTCGGCGCAGAACGCACCACGGCTTAAGCGGATTCGATGCAGAGTGAGACGATGAATAGTGTGATTGACTGCGATGAAATGGAGCCGCACCGTACATTCACCGGAGTGTCGTGAGCTGGCGGCACTCAACAGCACGTCGCCAGTCTCATTAAACAGCACGCTGTTCGCCTGAAGAGGACGCACGAAAGGGCTGACGCCCCGCCGCTCCTTCACTCCCGATGGCCCAGATCAGAGGAGCAGCGCTTCAGGGCGCCCGTATCAAGGCCGCCATCTCCTCTCCCACCTGACCCACCTCCGTCCACACCCCGCAGCGACAGCCGACACAAACACGCGACCACGCCGCCGGCTCACCACCGGTCGGAGACGCCTCCAGCGGCCGGCTGGCCCGGGCGTGACCGGACCAGGAGCCAGCGGGCGCCCCGGCTGCCGCCTGAGACCGGGCCGCGGTCCACTGGTCGGCTGCTGTCCGCGCACGGCGCCCATTACCCGGCCAGCGGCATGCCAGCCGGGTGAGAGGTGAGGCCGACAGGAAGTCGGGCGGCGCGGCGCCGCTTTCCCGGGCGCGGCGCCGGGCGCGCGGCGCCCTGTCGTGCCGGCTGTTTACCCACCCCGATGCTGATGTGACGGAGCGGAATGCCGTGACACGCAGTCGGCGGCGTCAGCGCACCACGCGCCGCTCGAGCGGAGCCGGGTGCGCGCACCGCGTGGTCGCCGCTCATTTTTCTCTCAGCGGCCGCCGGGCCCGGCGCGGCAAAACGGGACGGGCGTAAACAAATTAGCATAGCTGGTTTATCAGGCGGCGATGCGGTGCTGCCGGCGGCGTTCAGCAGACGACCACAGCTCAGCCCCGACGATGGGCCACAGGGGAGAGGCGCGACGAGCGGCGCGGGCGACGGCGGCGCTAACGTTGGCGTACCAGGTCACGCCAGCGCCCTCCCAGGCGCCAGCCGCCGGAGGCGCTGGGGCGCACCCGGCACCGAGACAGAGAGGCATTTCCGATTCAGTCCCCGGCCGCTGTGGGGCCGCAAATCAGTGCTGCCGAGCCGCCGTCCCGTGCGGACCAGCTGGCGCCGAGGTCGCCTCGACCGGTCACTCACCTGGGTCGGCGTCGGCGCTCTCGGCGCCCTCCCAGCGCACGTTCCGCGCCGGGAAGCCGTGCAGCTCGCGATACCACGACCGGTCCATGCCCGAGAAGGCCGTGGCCGACATGGCGTATGCGCCGTCTCCCGGCCCGCTTCCACGCGGTCCCGACTCGCCGGCACGCCGCACCACTGCTACTGCTGCCGTCCAGACCCGCCGGGGCAGCGCGCGTCACGCTCGGCCGGGCGCGTGGGTCGACCCGCGACCCCGCGCTCGGTTCGCTCCAGCGCTGGCTCCAGCGGCCGCGCGACTACAGCGGCGGCGGCGGCGGCGCCGGCGCCCCCCTCACGGCCGGCCGGCGAGGAAAACAGCCGGCGGCGCGGCGGCGGCCAGGCCGCCCTGGCCAACCGCGCGCTGTGCCGCCGCCCGCCGAGGTCGGTCGCCGGGTCCGTCAGGCCGCCGGCCGCCGCGGGGCGACATCAGCGTCCATGCAGGCGGCGGCAGAGCCGGCCGCGCCCAGGCTCGCGCCGGCCGCATTCCGGACGGGCCGGCGGCCGGCGGCGCGCTCCCCTTGTTTGTGTTTCCCGCCCCGAGTCGGCGTCCCGGAGCGCGGCCTCTCGAGAGTCGAGAACGGCCCAGAACGCGGCCTCCCGAGAGTCGAGAACGGCCCGGAACGCGGTCTCTTCAGAGTCGAGAACGGCCCAGTACGCGGCCTCCCGAGAGTCGAGAACGGCACGGAACGCGGTCTCTCCAGCGTCGAGAACGGCCCAGAACGCGGCCTCTCGAGAGTCGAGAACGGCCCGGAACGCGGTCTTTCCGGAGCCGAGAACGGCCCGGAACGCGGCCCCTCCAGAGTCGAGAACGGCCCGGAACGTGGCCTCTCCAGAGTCGAGAACGACCCGGCGAGTGACTCAGGTGCACCTGGCGCGCTCCGACTGGCGACACGACCCTGACGGCGGCGGGGTGTTCTGCGAGGCACGCAGACTCTTGACGGGCACAGGTACACACGGCAGGGTAACGCTAGATCCACCGTGGACAGCGGATCAGCCCCAGCTATCGCGGCGGCGTTGGTAGCACCGACAGCGTGACCTCGAAATGCCGCGGTGTCAAGGGGCTATCGCCCTTGTGACGGTAACCGGGGGCTGCTCCGCGGCGCCCGCTGCTCGGTAATCTTGGGCAGCGCGGGGAGATAGCTCAGACGCATGCACCGAGCCGGCGCCCCGGTGTGGCAGCTAAATGGGCCTAATTTGGTGTAATGAGCGCCTGATTCGGGCTGCTCGCCGGCCTGTCAGAAGCCGTGTTTAAGCCATGGGGCCACATGGCCACAAGTCGAGCATTTCTCCGGCACAAGATCCGAATACGGTCACGTGACATCTTATGACCTAAACCCCCAAACACCATAAAGCAAACGATGGGAATGTGCACTTAAACGAGTACTGGATATAACATAACGATGCAGACTACTCTTAAGATACATTTGTCGAACGCAAGCGTTTCCCTGGTGCGTGCGCGGAACTGAGAGCAGGTCGGCTATCCACTGACGTCGGCAAGATGCATACCAACTGGGCCCGGCGACTAAGGCTTCACCACGTCCACACACCATTACCGTGTCACCGTAGCCCGAAAAGCCCCCGCCCCGCCTCCCCAAACAGCCGAGGTACTAACCGGCCCGCACGCCCCAGCAAGATAACAGCGCCCCAATACACGCCACGTCGGCGCGGCCTGCGCCGGCCGGCGGCGCACCAGACGGCCGACAGGTGCGTTGGAGGCCCCCTCCCCCTCTTCCCTCCCCGCTGCGGTTGAGACGTGTCAGGCCGCACTCACCGCCTAATGGGCAGGCAGTTCGCTCGGCCGCCGCGCCGCGAGGGTCGGGTTTTTGCCCCGCCGAATAACCCGGGCCGACCGCCGACGCCAACATACCCGGCCAGCCTTTGTCACGGTAATCCGGCCAGCAAGCGTATACAGTTTTTGTAGGAGAGGGCAGAACGCTGATAGTTTACGGCAGTTAATAAACGATGGGTTGCTGCATGGAATGGTCATATCAGGTTACATCGCCATGAACGCATCTGTCCGAAATCGCACGCTTAGTCGATCGGAGGGTAAATCTTACGTCTAGCAAACGCGTTTTACGGCAAGGATCACGAACTAACTACATCGCTTTTGGGAACGGAAAATGAAAACTTGCCACGATACGCACGCTGAAATATGTCCACCTTACCGACCGCTATGAGACACCTGTGTCAGTCCCTTCCAGAACACAGCCATTTACATGAATATTCCAATCACACCTATGCTTGAGCGCGAGATGTCAGCTTGAGCGGACGGTCCGGGTTATGGGCAGCTACCGGAAAGGTCCTGATACGTGGTCGTCGGCGTAGATCATGCGGCAGACAGGCGCGCTTACCAGATAGAAGAAGGCCCGTCAAGCTGAGCTCCCACGGGGCCGCCCCTCAACAGCACTGCCCTGTCAGAGGCATGCATGACATACTCAAAAGTGTGATCCGCAGTTTCAATGTCAATTTCAATGTTTGTTTTTTTATTAAGTGATCGGTCCAAAATATCGTGGCTCTCTCTCTCTCTCTCTCTCTCTCTCTCTCTCTCTCTCTCTCTCTCTCCTCTCTCCTCTCTCCTCTCTCCTCTCTCTCTCCTCTCTCTCTCTCCTCTCTCTCTCTCCTCTCTCTCTCTCCTCTCTCTCTTCCTCTCTCTCCCTCTCCCTCTCCCTCGCCCTCGCCCTCGCCCTCGCCCTCGCCCGCTCCCTCTCCCTCTCCCGCTCCCGCTCCCGCTCCCGCTCCCGCTCCCGCTCCCTCTGCCTCTCCCTCTTTCCCCTGCACATGAACATACTAGAGATATACCTCCGTTCACCAGCAGTTAATCACGAGAGGCTAGTCGAAACGCAATATACAGCCTCATCGAGCCTTATCGACTCCAGCGCCACGCAACAGCCGAACACTGCTATGCCGGGTTATGTTCGACTAGTGGCTCAGCTCTCCCCGCGGACGCCACCCGATGGCGGACGCGGACAATGACGTCCGGCCCAATCCGAGAACAGGACAGGTGGCGACGCATGAGTCAGCTGTTCGCGGCTACCGCGGGTTATGGCTAGCTACTGGCGAAGTCCAAGCAAGTGGACGCAGCCGCCGCCGCGCCGCGCCGCTCCCGCCCGCAACGCACCAACCGCAGGCGAGGAGTGTTGTACACAGAAGGCTGGCGATTATATATTTGCTGAGGAGCTTACTTCGCGCACAAATCACGGTCAGCCCGGCATCGCACTGGCGGCCGTGACACCATTTTCACACCAACGCTTGGGTAGGAACGTCTGGGCGACTAAAATCAGCGCAGAAGGGGCAGGTAGGCGGGTACAGTGGGCAGCAGCGTGTGGTGTCAACTGTCCACGCCGGCTTTTAGAGTAATGGGCGACTATCACTCGAACAGGTCCGGGAAAGCCCGTCCACAGGCACCGACCTCAATTACGTCGATGCCCCATCCGAGTGGATGGGGACAGCTGAGCAATGATTGTATGAGAGAATTGACTGATAGATAAAGCCATTGAAATGATACTCTACTGAGCTGGATGGGCGCGGCTAACAAAAGGACTCGCGACAATGTAGCCGGCAGCTGAACAGACACTACCGGTCGAACAGCCCACATCACAACGTCCCTTGCCAAAGAGAGACACGGAGAACAACGGACACAAATACGGGCTAGGCGCCTAACTTGATCGGCTAATGTCAATAGCTGGACACCAGCGGGCCGGGCGGAGAGAGTTCGGACATAGGTCCGGGTGGCTCAGATATCGTGGCATGGACACACCAGCTGTGCTAACAACAGGTGCAGATAAATGGACCGCCCGACGATACAAGGCCTGTCCTGAAAAGGAGGTCTGGCATTTACGTGTTAAAAAGATGCAGTGTGCGACGCGCCAACCAGACAGCATACGCGTAACACGGGCGGCATGCTCGGCCTAGCCACGAGTCCCGTGCGCCGGCTATTTGGCCACCGGAAGTCCGATTACACTCGCCAAGCTGGCGCTTCTGCATCGCCATGCTTTAACGACCCACGGACAGTACCAGAGGTGCACGGTCGCATAATCCGTTCCCTCCTCAATACGAATTACCCTCAGCTGTCCATGTAAACGGGGTGAGTAACAGACGTCAGCTGATCAGGGGTTATGGACGGCTAGTTGCTTGGTCCCACAAGTCCGCTTACACACGCCGTTCGTGCTTTCTGCACACCACACGGCGGGCGGGATGAGTGCGGACTCAAGCGTCGGCCGATGTCAGGCTGGCCGCGGCGCCATCTGGGATCAGCTGACTGGAGGTTATGGACGACTACTTGCCCGCTCCCCACTAGTCGGCTCACTCACACACCCCTTTTGTCTGCAGTCGCCCAGACTGTCGGGAGGGGGCAAACCGCAACTGGAGACCGGGCGGACAGTCGCCGTGCGGCGTATGACGTCAGCTGCTGGCAGCCGATGTTATGGGTAGCTACTGACTCGGTCCTGACAAGTCAGGTTACACACGTGGCGCGAACTACACACACCGCGGACCGATCGTGCGTGACCGTGCTTGCAGACTGAAGCTGGGTATTATTTCACAATGCAAATAACGGCCTGTGTCCGCAACTGAATAGCGCCGGTAATAGGGAAGTTGGCGATTTGCTGGCTTGCAACTAGTAATGAACTAATGGACACAGACAGACCAGACGGCCCCGGCCCTCTGCGTTCCGGTCCGGGCCGCGGCGGCGCCAGTGAGGCCGCGCAGGTGCCGTCTGGCCTGGTGGCGGCCGCTTCCGGCCCGACCGGTCGGCGGGCGGCTCGGCGCGGACCGGCGGGCGCCACCAGCCGGCGCCGGGCGGCACATGCCGGCCGCCGGGCCGGCGCCCTTCCGGGGCAGCTGCCGGGCGGCTGTCACTCGGCGCCCATCACACCACGCGCCGGCCGCTTTTTGCACGGCTGCAGGCCGCTAATGCGGAGCACACAGTGCGTCGATCAGGGGTCGGGGGACGCGCAGAAGTCGCCCGGCCAACGCACAGGCCGCCGGCCGGCGATCGCCCCGTACTCGCCGATGAATAATGCATCGTCGGTATAACTGGACCGATCCACGCCGGCCGATGGCCGATCCGGCACCGCCATTGTCCGCGGCGAGGTGACGCGTCCCCGACCAGGAAGCGTACCGTCGTAACACTAACATTTGCATCGGCGCAAAGGCTGGCAAACGGCCAGACAGGAGCGCACCGCACGCGCGGTGCCGATGAGTGTCCGTGCCGGGCCGCCGACCTGCCGCTGTGGCTCGCCAGGCTCGCCGCCGTGATGGCGACACCAGCCGGCGACCGGGCGCCCTTTGGCGCCGCCACCGCCGCCGGCTAGCGGACGCAGCCACAGGTCGGTGCCCACAACGGGACAACACGACCGATATCATCGTGGCCGGCAGGGCCCGGTCGTTCGCACGGGGCGGCCGGCGCGGTCCAGCGCGCGCCACCCGGCCGGCCGCCAGCCCCGCGTTCCGATCGGACGCTCGCAGCGGCCCTGAAGCCCACCAGAGCCAGCGGCCGGGCCGCGTCGACGCAGAGGGCGGCGCCCGAGCGCGCCAGAGACGGGCGACAGGCCAGTGTTCGGAGGGCCGCCGGGGGTGAAGCGCCGCACCGTGGCTCAGCGGGAGCAGCCGAACCGGACGGCTGGATGACTCGTCACCACTCACGCCGCGCGCCAGTTTTCTGCGCGTGTTCGCGACACACGCTCAGAGTGCCGAACGGCAGGCTTGACGGGACGACACCGCTGGTCCCGGGCTGGTCTGCGGAAATAAATGCCTTCCAACGACTCCCATCGATCCCGCCATTCAGCCTACAATGGCTCTAACGAAGTGAGACCAAAACGGGCATCTGGCCGCTTTGGTCTCACTTCTCAGCTGGCGGCGCAGGCTCCGCTCGCCCGCGCCGCCAGCGCCGCCGAGCCAGCCTCCGCACGTCCGTCAGTCTGACGCCCGTCACGGGCAAGACCGCTCACGTGTCACGGTCACGGGCGCGCGCTGGTCACGGGCCGCGCGCGCGCCGTGACCGGCGGCTCAACTCTGGCGTCACGGCCCGGTCGGGCCGGCGGCCGCGCCACTCAGCCGGCTGTCGGCTCGGCGAGACCAGCCCGGTTCGCCCGCCGGCCGGCCCGGAGGCGGCCAACTGGTCCAGGTCCGGGACAGCTGACTCGGCGAGGACCGGTCCCGACGCTGACAAGGACCGGGCCCGGTCCCGGGACAGCTGACCTCGGCGGGGACCGGTCCCGACGCCGACAAGGACTGGTCCCGGTCCCGGGACAGCTGACCTCGGCGAGGACCGGTCCCGACGCTGACAAGGACCGGGCCCGGTCCCGGGACAGCTGACCTCGGCGGGGACCGGTCCCGACGCCGACAAGGACTGGTCCCGGTCCCGGGACAGCTGACCTCGGCGAGGACCGGTCCCGACGCTGACAAGGACCGGGCCCGGTCCCGGGACAGCTGACCTCGGCGAGGACCGGTCCCGACGCTGACAAGGACCGGGCCCGGTCCCGGGACAGCTGACCTCGGCGAGGACCGGTCCCGACGCTGACAAGGACTGGTCCCGGTCCCGGGACAGCTGACCTCGGCGAGGACCGGTCCCGACGCTGACAAGGACCGGGCCCGGTCCCGGGACAGCTGACCTCGGCGAGGACCGGTCCCGACGCCGACAAGGACTGGTCCCGGTCCCGGAACAGCGGCCGGACGTCGTCCCGAGCGCCGGCGGCGCGCGGTGGCCACGGACACGGATGTAGCCGCCGCTGAGCGGTGATACGCCCTGCCGTGCGGCACACGGCGCCGACCAGAGACGAGACACGCCCGCCGAACGATGCGAGCCGGCGGCGACGGATTCAGGGCCAGAGCCGGACCGGATACAGATGGAGGGTGACATGTGTAAAGCGTGAGTCACAGGTGAGTGAACTGTGGACTATCGGCCCGCCGCACAGACGGGCTCTGTCATCGGCGGAACTGTGGACTGTCGGCTCGCCGCACAGACGGGCTCTGTCATCGGTGGAACAGTGGAATGTCAGCCCGGAGCACAGACGGGCTCTGTCATCAGTGGAACTGTGGACTGTCGGCTCGCCGCACAGACGGGCTCTGTCATCGGTGAAACTGTGGACTGTCGGCTCGCCGCACAGACGGGCTCTGTCATCGGTGGAACTGTGGACTGTCGGCCCGCCACACAAACGGGCTCTGTCATCGGCGGAACTGCAGACTATCGGCCCGCCGCACAGACGGGCTCTGTCATCGGTGGAACTGTGGACTGTCGGCCCGCCACACAAACGGGCTCTGTCATCGGCGGAACTGTGGACTGTCGGCCCGCCGCACAGACGGGCTCTGTCATCGGTGGAACTGTGGACTGTCGGCTCGCCGCACAGACGGGCTCTGTCATCGGCGGAAGCGGCGCCGCAACAGCTGGGAATGCCATCCAAGCGCTTCTCCGGGCAGTCTAGATACACGCTCAATGCTTATCGAGTCAAGATAATATCCATCGCTTTGGTCTACGAGAACAAGAAGACAGCTGCCAGCTGTCAGGTGCACGCGAGACACATCAGTTTACGGTTGCCACTGGCACCATGGACTGAGCAGGGGCTAACGTTTTGGCTTGCCGAGAGGTATACTTTAAACCGTTCCCACACAATCTGAATGCGATACTTGTTAGTATGCTGCCCATGACCGACTGACTGCAACCAGGTTTACCTGGTAGCAGCTCTGTCCGTAAGATTTGCCTGGTGCAAATGCAAATATTACAGGGACAATGCCAATGGCTTTAACAGTTTTCACGTATAGACTTCTGCTAGTAGCAGCAATAAGATGCGATGCACAATGCAACCTGTAATTAATCCATCATACACCTAACCATACAGATAACATAAGAGATATAACCACAACTTCAGACAGTCAGAGGAGCCTACGCATGAAAGCGGACCACCACCACACGCGGCGGCCCTCGGTACTCACAGCGGACCACCTCGGCCGGCGCCTCCTCTCCCGTCTCCAGCACCATCCCTTGCGCCGGCGGAGACCGCGTCCCTGCAACGGACGGCACCCGCGTGATCACCATGGCGACCGGCCGCCCACTGCCGACGCCGGCGCCGCCAGGTGACACGCGGCGGCCGACGGACGCGCCGCCAGCGGCGCCCTGATTGGCCGACGGCCGCGCGGCCCGCTCCACTTGCGGACTCGCGCGCGCTCCGCACGCGCCGCCGGGAGGACGCGGCCCGGCGACCCCGGTCGCCCCCGGCGCACGAACCGGACCGGAACCCGCGGCCGGCTGGCTCCGACGTCGCTTGCTAGGCCCGGTGAAAGTGTGAGCGCGTGCGGGGCGTGGGAGCGAGGCTGGACGGGCGCGGCCGGCGCGTGTGGAGCGTTGACAGGCGGCGGGCGGCGCCGCCGCTCCGGTGTACCGGCTCGGCGGCTCGTTAGTGCCGCCAGGTGCCGACGGCTGCCCCCGGCCGCCGGGCACGAGGCGGGGGCAGAGGGCACCGCTCTGGCGCCAGCGCTTGGGCTGTGACCAGCCAAGAGATACCATCGGCGGACGGGTCTGGAAATCAGACGCTTCAACGGGAATAAGTAACCAACGACTAATTGGTCGTTGTGGTATCATTCACCTATGCCCCTACAATTTCAGGGAACGGCTCAGATTTAGACGAGGTATCAGCTTTGCAGATAGACTAATTGTTTGGACTGTTGTCCCCACTCGCTGTGTTAGTACACACCAGACCAGAACTTAAGCCTGACGCAATTACTCTATCCAAAACACGCACCAACCGTTCCTTGTCTAACGACACAATTCGTCAACAGTACCTACATGAGCTCACAAACAGCGCTCCCACCGCCGGCCCGCTATTCTCCGGCGTGCATCGCCCGCGCACCGAGTAAATTTCACGTTATGCCAAACTTATGATTTGGGGGAGCGGCATATCAGCTGATTTGACTGTGTGGTGCGCGTCTGATATGCGGGCGGTGTAAACCTAGATCACGGTCGGCGATCCTAACGCGGCAATCCTGAATCCTTACGTTCAGTGTTTATACATATACATATATATATATATATATATATATATATATATATATGCATGTATGTACATTTGGCGAGAGCTAAGACGTCGGCACCTTGACTTCTCAACAAAATATCATGTGCAGCTCAGCTATTTTGGTGCCACTGACAAAATCGATTTCCATTGGATGTGCTGTGATTGTTCTCACAAAACCCCTATTTTTACGTTCTCAACGAACGCTCTCCGTGCAAATAATCATGGTACTGCCTGGAGGTGGGTGAGGAGGGAGGTGGGGTGACGGGGAGGGGAGGGGTGCGAGTTTAGACATGACTCATAGTTCGATGCCATGGCAATGTTTCGTGTCAGTCGTGGGTGCTGATGCGGCCTGCCATCAGTTTCACTTCTCGCCTCGGAGCGCGCCGCCGCTGGGGCTGGCCGCCCCGGCCGCCCGGCCTGCGCGGCGGGCCAGTCGACTCTGCGCATGCGCCGGCGGCCCGGGTTTGCAGCCTCAGCCGGTGAGGATCTACGCTGACGACCGGATGGAATGAATCGATCGGGTCTTTTTTACCAGTGATGTGCCGTGGTAGGTCATGCAGTGTTGCTCAGTATAATTCTCATCGAAAAGGGGGCAAAAATCTTCAAAGTATGACTTCGAGAAGAAGGCATTTGCATTCCGGATTGTCAAATTGTTTTCTCTTGTGAGAGCCATACCCCATTCCCTAAGGTTTGAGTCCCCAGCCTTTTTGCGGATTTTTTCACGAGGAAAGAGCTACCATCACACAGGGCTTTTTCTTCGGGCATAATTTGATGGTAATGAGCAACCAGTGTCAGTGTTTAAGAGTATTTTCTTTTGCATAGGTGTAAAAACAAAATTCAAAAACCGAAACAAAAGCAAAAAGCTGGCTACCACGACACGGTGGATATCAGTGCGTACTTGACCCTGTAGGATTGTTAGTAACCATGAGACAGAAAAGACCACTACCGACGCCATATACCGAAACCTGACGCTGGTGAAACCGGTCTTGTGACCGCGATCAAAAGCGGGTCTCACCATTAGTGCGATGCCTTGGACGGAGGTGACGGTTCAGGCCAATCGGCCACACCTCAAACAAGTACGGTTAATGGCTGCCACCGCGCTTCTTGATAGGTTCAACCACGAAACATTCTGCTTAATGCGGAGCTGGCCAGCAAACTGAACAGCGCTCAGCTCATTACCGCATAATGCACATGACCTACATAGCAAACCACCAAGCGGCCCGTTTACGAGCCGCACCCAACAAGCAGGAGTCGCAGCACGAAAGGCTTACGGTGGGATGCATCCTCCGTCGAGTGACTTGGGAAACCTCGCAAGACCCGAGAAATCGATGGCAGTCGAAACCTTTACGAGCGCGCCTGATCCTGTCAGCCGTGGCAGAGCGTGGCGAGCGCCACGAGCCAACATCTGTAGCGTCGTAGGAGCCGCTAAGTCATACCGCCGGGCCTGGACCCGACTCACAGCGCCAGACTCGGACCCGACTCAGAGCGCCAGACTCGGACCCGACTCACAGCGCCAGACTCGGACCCGACTCACAGCGCCAGACTCGGACCCGACTCACAGCGCCGGACTCGGACCCGACTCACAGCGCCAGACTCGGACCCGACTCACAGCGCCAGACTCGGACCCGACTCACAGCGCCAGACCCGGACCCGACTCAGAGTGCCAGACCCGGACCCGACTCACAGCGCCAGACTCGGAGCCGACTCACAGCGCCAGACTCGGACCCGACTCACAGCGCCAGACTCGGACACGACTCAGAGCGCCAGACTCGGACTCGACTCCCAGCGCCAGACCCGGACCCGACTCAGAGTGCCAGACTCGGATCCGACTCCCAGCGCCAGACTCGGACCCGACTCACAGCGCCAGACCCGGACCCGACTCAGAGTGCCAGACTCGGACCCGACTCAGAGTGCCAGACTCGGATCCGACTCAGAGCGCCAGACTCGGACCCGACTCACGACTCAGACCGTTGGCCGGGCCGCGGGGTGAGCCGGCGCCGAGCCGGGTGTTTCCGGAGCGGCGGCCGACTAGCCGGGTCCATCCGGCCGGCCCCGTTTCGCGCAGGGGCTCCCAGGCGCCGGACGGCGGCGGTCGTGACCCGACCCCGGCAGGTCAGCGGCCGGCGCCGCGTCCGACGTCGCTCCCGTCCGGGGAGAGCGCGACACACTTCTGGCCGCGGTGGACGCGGCGGTGATGCGCGGGGACGCCCGGCCCGGCCGTATCATGGCCGTACCGCTGTGTAGCGTCCGAACACACCGCGGACAAGGGGGCTCAGAGACCGCCGCTCAGGCAAGGGGGGCTCGGAGACCGCCGCTCGGGCAAGGGGGGCTCGGAGACCGCCGCTCGGGCAAGGGGGCCAGAGGCCGCCGCTCAGGTAAGGAGGCTCAGAGACCGCCGCTCGGGCAAGGGGGCTCAGAGACCGCCGCTCAGATAAGGGGGGCTCAGAGGCCGCCGCTCGGGCAAGGAGGCTCAGAGACCGTCGCTCAGGCAAGGGGGGGGGTCAGAGACCGCAGGAGAATTTTAGATTCCACCTTCCACGGGCCACGAGTGGTGACCTCTGCCGAGATCATAATAAAAAAATGGCGCGCCCAGCGCGTTAATCCGACCCCGCTGACCTGGTTTGTACAATCAGACGCAGCCTGCACCGAAGGTCGTTAACACGCCTGTTTTACAACGGTACGCCGGCTTTCCGACACCGCTTTCCAACTGGTGTGCCCACGAATGGTTTTGACATCACGGGACTTGTGAGGGCCGTTGGCGGTGAGAAAACCCCACTCCAAAGACGGCTTAAGAACCACAGGGCCACAAGACGAGCCGGGCCAGAGTGAAGAGGAAGCGTGAGGCCGACGGAGCCGCCTCGGATGTCAGCTGACGGGCGGCGCTGGCCACGCGACGGCAGCTGGCCCGATGGACCGGGGGCTTGGTTCCAGCCTGGCTATGGCACCGCAGCTCGCGACTCTCGGGTCAGTGAAGGTACGCTGGGACTTCACCGCTGCCTACCTGAGTCCAGATGGTCAGTGACGCAGCTGGGCGGCGGTACGGCGCACCGGCGGCATAGACAGCCGGGTGTCAACTGCAACCGTGCCGAAGGCCAGCTGGTGGACACGTACCCCGCCGTTTCAACACACCAATGCCAGATTTCGACACTGCGTTCTGGGTGGCTTCACTCGCCACGTCAAACCACAGCCCCCCCCCCCCCTTGACCACACCCGGCGCGCGGCGCGAGGTCACGTCGCGTGACGGACTGACCTGGGTCAGTGGCGTGCGGGGGCGTGGCCGGCGCCCGGGGCTTCATCAGCTGCCGGTGGTGGACGACGCAGTACAGGCGGCCCTCGTGGCTGGCGTACGTGTCCACGCTGGAAGGCGGCGCGACCGTTTATGACACGGCGCTGGGGCACCGCCGGGGAGCACGGGGACGCGATGACGGACGTCCCGCGCAGATTCAAACCAAACTGGGTTCCGCCCGAGCGAACGGAGACGAGTTATGCGTAACGTGGTCCACTCATAGATCAAGTGCCGTGCCTCTCAGATCAATGGTACACCAAACATGAGCCCAGTCATTCCAGGGACGGCAGTGTACGCCAGCGCAGAAGCACTGCAGTACTAGCGAGGCGGTGTATGCTGGCAGCGGTGGGCAGCAAGACATTTCATCGAGGGCTGATACCCCCGGAACAATGGTCCGTTTCCACCGAAACACGGCAGCACAACCCAACAAAGGCAGATGAGTCAGCAGCGCCACCTCCTGCGCAGACCGAGCGGCTGGGCCCGAAAACCAGGGCATCGGGTCGGCCCTGTGAGACCGTAACGCTTGGGTCGCGGCGCAACTCACGACGGCCTCCGGCTTGGCAGAGATGTCTTTTGTCGATAGGTCCGCGGTTTACCAGCCCGAATCATGGATGTCCTCACATGGCGCACCGCTTCGTGATGTCGCCGGGCGTGTCTAAGCGTCCGTTCTCGCGGAGGGCCCGTCCCCCGGCCACTCCCGGGCGTGTTTGAGCGTCCGTTCTCGCGGAGGGCCCGTCCCCCGGCCACTCCCAGGCGTGTCTGAGCGTCCGTTCTCGTGGAGGGCCCGTCCCCCGGCCACTCACGTGATCTGCTTGCTGCACTCGCTGCAGCGGAAGCAGTTCTTGTGCCAGACGGCCTTCTCGGCGTGCACGCTCTCCATCTGGTAGACCTGGCGGCCGCAGGAGCGACACTCGGAGCCGGCCGCCTCCGCGGCGTCCTGCCACACACCACCACCCCGCTGTTAGACGCGCCGCCCGCCGCGGCATCGCTCACGCCGGAGGGGGGGGGGGGGGGGGGGGGGGACGCTGGGAGACGGCGGAGCGAGGTGACTGTGCTGAGTGAGAGAACTGCCGAGAGCAGCGGCGTGAGGTGACTGCGCTGAGTGAGAGAGCTGCCCAGAGCTGGTGTACCGAGCCCAGTGCTGCTGGGAGACGTGCGTGACGATGGCAGCCAGATAGCGTGAAATACTGCGCGTGGGGAGGTGGCGGGGTCTGGTGACGGTCAGCACCGGGCACTACCGCGCGTCCGTCATAACGCCGCGTGCAGGGACCAAACAGGAAACAACCCGGCCACGGGGACTGCCTGACTCGGCGAATCCACATGAATGAATGCAATGATGCAGACAACTGTGCTTGCTTAGTGACACACGCAAGAATGGATGTCACGAACAATCAGCCACTGGAGCCAGCAACCGGCTCCATAGGGCGCCACGAACACGCCCGCCGTCCGGTACCTTGCTGAACTTGCGCATGGCTTTGGAGCTGTCAAAGGAACGGACGTGGATCCGCGTGTGGTCCGGCGAGAGTGCGTCATCCTTCCCAAAGCTAGAGCGCTGAAAAGCAACGGGTTCAAATCAGCCTCGCCGACAGGCAGACGTCCGGCTCGCGCGAGGCCCGCCAGCCGGGGTGGCACAGGCGTGGGATAAAGCGAAAACCAGCAGTCGGAAATCGTGTAGGTATCTTACAACAAACGTAAAAAACACCCGCCACCAAAGCTTCCCAAGGGGATCAAACCAGGGTTCAAGCGTGCGTAATAACGTGCAGTTCATTACAAACCACTTCCACCACAATCCCACCACCATAGCATCCAGCGTGTGTGTCATAACACTTCAGTCGGTCCGTCACATATGTACATGGTTCATGCAACAGCCAAAGAAAGGCATCACTCCGCGCAGAAGAGAGCTCAGGGCGACACGCATTGACAAAGGAGAGACCTCCACCGAAGGCGTGAGAGTCAGCCCGACTCCGCGAGTCAGAGCGAGTCTGAGTCGGCCCAGAGGCGCTGCAACAGAGGAGCGGCGCGTCAGACGTGACAGAGGGCGCGTCAGACCGTGTGCGGGAGAGGCCTCTCGACTACAGAGTGCAGACGTCACCAGAGCGGGGCGGCGCGTCGGCCGCTGCCGTCTTACCAGGGCGGCGCTCAGGCCGGCCGCCTTGGTCAGCTCCCGGCCGGGGCTGGGTACGGCTGGCTCGCGCAGTTGGCTCAGGTCGCAGAAGCTGGCCCGCTGTAACACGCCCCACACCCTGTACAGAGCGTCCCGCCCAGCCGGCGCCAACACCGGGGGCAAGCGTCCGCCTCCGTCCTCCAGACACCGCTCTAAACCGCCCCACACCCTGTACAGGGCGGCTCGCCCAGCCGGCGCCGACACCGGGGACAAGCGTCAGCTCCCGCCCACAGACACCGCTCTAAACCGCCCCACACCCTGTACAGGGCGGCTCGCCCAGCCGGCGCCGACACCGGGGACAAGCGTCAGCTCCCGCCCACAGACACCGCTCTAAACCGCCCCACACCCTGTACAGAGCGGCTCGCCCAGCCGGCGCCGACACCGGGGGCAAGCGCCCGCCCCCGCCCACAGACACCGCTCTAAACCGCCCCACACCCTGTACAGAGCGTCCCGCCCAGCCGGCGCCGACACCGGGGACAAGCGTCAGCCCCCCGGTCCCAGACACCGCTCTAAACCGCCCTACATCCTGTACAGAGCGTCCCGCCCAGCCGGCGCCGACACCGGGGACAAGCGTCCGCCCCCGGTCCCAGACACCGCTCTAAACCGCCCTACACCCTGTACAGAGCGTCCCGCCCAGCCGGCGCCGACACCGGGGACAAGCGTCAGCCCCCGTCCCCAGACGGCCGCTGGTCCGGCCGGCGCCAAAGCCGGGACCGGGCACATCTCATCCGGGAGCAGCGATCTGACGTCGAAGTGACACCTAGCGGCCACGACCTCGGACGGAGGCGGCGAGCCGCATCACACCACACCGCACAACTCCTACACCCAGCCGTCGTCTGGTCGTCAGCCCGCCACCGCGACAACAGGCAGCCACGATCCCCCAACTACACAGCTGCCCACCGGCCACGCCCTCCGCCGGCCCGCGCGCACAGGGTGCGCCGCCGCGTACCAGGGTCTTGACGGAGACGCGGGAGAACACGTCCGAGTCGCGCAGGCCGCGCTCGGGCGTCGCCGGCGCCTGGCGGGCCGACGCCGGCGCCGGCGCCGCCAGCGTCAGGTCGCCCTCTGATTTGTACCGGCTCTTTGTCAGGGACGTCGGGGGCGTCAGAGGCGTTTCGTCCTGCCGGCGTCGTTAGTGGGTTAGCGGCGCGGCGGGCTGCGCAGCGGCGGCGGCGTCAGGCCGAGCCGCGCGCCGGCCGTACAGATATAGCACATGTTAGTAGGCTGCCGGCCTGTTGACAAAGTCACACTCAGTCTTGGGAGGGGCGGTTAGTTTAGCTAACATGCAAAACAAAGCCCGTCTTTTTAAAGGCCAGCTGATCTGCTTTTGCTCAGCGAGTTGAACTCAGTCAACGATTCGGTGTCCGCCCAGTGCTGTCCCCTACCTGGGCGGCAGCGCGCCGGTGGCGCCGCGCCTCGGCCGGCGCCTGAAGCCAGGAGCGCGGCACGGGCGAGGCCTGCAGGCCCGGCAGGTCCACCGCGCTGGAGCTCTGGGCAGCAGCGTTAGGCGGCGCGCGTTAGTCAAGCGAGTTAGGCCAGCGGCTGGTGACAGCTCATGTTAAAGACTACTATCACCGTCTTTCCACTAAACTGCCGAAGCTTGAGTCACTGCTCCCCGTTTTAAGCAATCTGTACAATGTCAGGAGACCACGACGCAACGAGTTCCGTAAAAGCGCCCCCCTCACTCCAGTCGCGCATGCATATACACAAACATACAAGTCTGATGTCAGAAAACGGTCGGACCCGCCCAGTATTTATCCGCCCGCAGTCCCGTTCGGGTACGGAGCGCGCCCGGGTCCGGGCTCGCGCCCGCTGAGGTCTGCCAGTCGGGGGCGGTCCTTACCAGGTCCCGGATACTGTTACAGCGCGGGGCGGGGCGGGGGGCGGCCGGCCGCAGTGTCGGCTCGGGGGCCGGCGCGTCCGACAGTCGACTGAGGTCACCGTAGCTGGCCCGCTGCGGGAGGTCACCCAGGTCAGTCGATGTCCGGCCGCCCGGTCTCGGCGCCCTGGCCGTCCGTTAGCAGTGCTAGTTAAGCCCCTGTTAGACGGGTTAGTGTAGGCGGCTTGACTTACTTTGTGATCTGTACATTCCGTTCAGGGTTAGGGTGGACATGACGTAAAATTTTCCTGACACACAAACGATGATACTGTTTTAAGGTCCCTTATATCGATAATGAAGAATGGGAAACCAACTTAAGACATCACGAAAAGTGAGCGAGTTGCTCGAAAAAGTCCCGACGTTGGCTGCAGTCGCATTGACTTACTAGGGCTTTAACTGAGACCCCCATGCACGCACTCTTCAGAGAGTCTGACTGGCTGAAGGGGTCACCGCCTGGTCTCTCCCCGGCCTGGGTCAGGTCATTCCAGCTGGTGCGCTAGGGACAGCGAGCCCAGTGTGTTAGTACCTCAAACACCACCGGCCCCCGGGGCGGTCTTCCGCCGCACAGCGACGGCCGCCAGGCCGCCGCCCCACATGCGAGCCAGGCGGCCAGCAGGGGCGCAGCGCATCATGTTGTTCTTCCCATATTATTGGACTTCCTGGGGTTATTTAGCACCGGAACCTCACACCGTTGGCATTCGCACAACACCATTTAGCTGGCATGCTAGTGGGCATGCAAACACATGCTACCGAGCACGAGGTTATACACTTCACAATCGCACACGTGTATCCTGGCCACGTGCCTGGATGCATCACACAAGCGAGCAGCGTCAACAGCTAGCGCTGCACGTCCCTCGCCCAATGAGCGGTGGCCGTGCCATGTAACTCTGAGCCACCGAGGCTGTAAACAGTACCGCCCGCTAGTGATCTAGCTACCGCTGCAGCCCGCAGCCCGCTCAGCAGTCTGGCCATACACAGGACCCGAGCAGGCCAAAGCGGTCTCATCACACGAGGTTGCGTTCCAATGACCGAGCTGCACCACTTCCGCTCGAGCGACGCCCATCGACCGATCACCGGCGCATCCCATGTGGAGCACCTTCGGCCCGGAGATCAAGCGGAGACACGGGCTGATCAGCACCCCCTGCGGCTAAAGCCAGGGCAGACGAGACGACCAGCGTCTGACGTTCTGCAGGGAGCACCAGGGACCAACACCTTCCCAAAGGGTGGTGCTGCCCGACCGGCCGGCACTGCCTGCCGCGCGCCTCGGCGGGCAGCGCGCCACTGACCAGTTTGTCGATGCTGACGCCGGTGCGGATGGTGCGGGGCGCCGGCCGGTCGGCGGCGCCGCCCGCCTGCCCGTGACCCTGCGCCTGCTGCACGTACGCCGCCCGGATGGAGGGCAGGCTGAGGCCGGCAGGCAGGTCGGCCGCCGCCGCCGCCTTCTGGCCGGCCGGCTTCGGGCCGCCGTCCGGGCTTGAGTACACGGACTTCTGCCGGCGCCGGGACACGCGGTCAGCGGCCGCTGCCAGCTGCGCCGGCTCCAGGGCGAGGGCCGGCGCCGCGCCGCCGGCTGCGGCGGCCGCCTGGCGAGATCACACTGTGCCACCGGCGCCGCCCGCGGCTGGGGCCGGCGCGGCACCGCTGGCGCGCGGCCCGCCCGCCGGCGCTCGGTTGCACTGCTAGTGTGGGCGCGCGCGGCGGCCGTGACAGCGCGGAACCGAATCCGTACGGTATTGCGGAGAGCGGACGTAACGAGGCCGGGCGAGGCACGAGCATTGCTGCATGGCTCACGGGAAGTGATTACGGCAGACAATACAAACGGCTCGTAACGGCAACATAATACTTTTCATGGGAGCAACGGGATACCCCTACGCTTAGCAGAAAGTCGATCAGGGTTTGCTGCAAAGCATTCAGACATATTGCAATGCTGAAAGATGTTCCTAAGTGTTCCCAAATGTGGAGACACATTATTACGGCTAGGCTCACAACTATGCATACAGGATGTGGTCTACTTTTCAGTGAACGCAAACTTCGTCACCGATGAAGACCCTCTTTTCAAACAAAGCGAAATGTGCATGTCAAATGGAGTCCACAATGACCATAGTCATGCCAGCCAAGGTTGCAGATTAGCCATGTGCTGGGTACGGCATATGCTGGATAACCTGTAGGTAGACAGGACGCGAACAACACAACTGCTCAAGTGAACCCACGAAGGTAGCAGCGCAGGTGCGTCACACATTCACACCAGGAGGTGCCACTGTTGGGGGCTGCGCGCAGCGCGTGACGTACCAGCGAGGCCATGTTGACCGTGATCTTGGACATGTCTCGAGGCCGCGCCTCGCCGGTGGGCCCGGCGCGGGCCGCGGCCGCCGGCGGCGCCGCGTACGTGTTTTTCTGGCGACGGGCGGCGACGGCGTCAGCGCCTCGGCAGCGCGGGTGCGCGCCGGCGAGCTGCGCACCACTGTACATTCCACCGCGCGAAGCACTGTTCAGACATACGAATGCACACACGTGTACGCACATACACACGCACGCATGCACACACACATATGCCCAGACATAGCCACACCCACACACACGTGCGATGGTCCGTCCGATGGCGACGCGGTACAATGCAGCGCCTCACAGACACGATGCACGACACCGCCGGCGACACAGGACGCTTCTCTCCCTCTCTGTCTCGCTCGGCGGCGTTCTCTCCCGGTATCTGCACGCCCCGGCCCCCCTCCCCCCCCCCCCCCAGCGGCGCCGTGACAGGTCCACCGGCCGGACCACGTACCAGGTTTTTGATTGACACGCCCGTGTCGGGGCGCCGCACGGGCCGCGCGGTCGCTTTCGCAGAGTCGAAGTTCGTCAGGTAACTCGATCGCTGAAAGGTTACCGTCGCTCTTTGAAAACGCGCCGCGCGCCAGCGCCGGGCGCTCGCGATACGCGGAAGCTGGTCGGAAACGCAGCAGGTCGCCGCCTGGTGTGGCGTCTGCGTGTGAAACGCTACCGGACCCGACCATGCTTCGGCAGACGAGGCTAACAAGTCTAGCTGAAATCAAAATTTCAGACCAAAACATTAACGAAGTTACAATTAACGAACTTACATGAACGAATTTACTGTATTGCGCTGCTGGCACGTGGGTCAAATATCGGACTGATACTGCATGCCTCTTCGATGCAGTTCTATGCACTCCAAACCGGAACCGTGCGGCCCGACATTGGCGGCCGGAGTGTTCACGTGAGAGAATGTTAGCCGGGGAAATGGCGACGAGTCTGCAGCCGGAAAGACGCCGAAAGTCAGGTGTGGGAGGAGAGATCGTGCGCGTGCGACTCAGACGGGTTACGTGCGAACAGTTGACCGGAGCGTGCGGCCGTGCCGGAGAGAAAAACACACACCGAGAGAGACAGAGAGAGAGAGAGTGCGCAACCGCCACGCGCAGGGAGACGACCAGAAGGCGTGACAAAGGAGAATGGAGCCAAGATGAACCGGGGAGGAAGCCCATATGAACGACAAAACGGACAGGCTTAGATGGACATGCGTGCGTCCACGCTGCTCATTAGTCCGCACTTGACGCAATACGAAGGAAATGTAGAAAAACCAACAGTACGTGCTTTCTCAACATTGCGAAGGTCGTTTTGCCAGCGCGCTAAGACACATTCATTGGCCGTGCGAGTGTAACACACAGAGCAGCCAGAAAGGCAGACCAGAGACGACAGCCGACCACCTCACGCCGTCCTTCCACCAGCCCCGCCCAACTGCATGCGCCAAGGGCCGACCGCGTCACCGGCCTCCGGGCCTGCGGCGGCGCCAGGCCGCGCTGCTGACCAGCTGTCGCAGGTTGACGTTGGCCAGCTCGTCGTCGTTGTCGGCCTCGGAGCTCTCGGAGAGGCGGGCGCGGCCGGCGCCGGCGCCGCTGTCCTGGCTGCGCGTCAGCGAGCTGGCGCCGCTGCTGCCCTCCGAGCTGATGTCCGAGTCGCCCTCCGAGTCGAGCGCCGGCCGAGCCGAGCCCTGCGGTCGGGAGTACGCCGGCCCGGTCACCGCACGGTCGGTGCGGGGTCGGGAATACGCCGGCCCGGTCACCGCACGGTCGGTGCGGGGTCGGGGGCACGCCGGCCCGGTCACCGTACAGTCGGTACAGGGCCGGGGTACGCCGGCCCGGTCACCGCGCGGTCGGTGCAGGGTCGGGGTACGCCGGCCCGGTCACCGCGCGGTCGGTGCGGGGTCGGGGGTACGCCGGCCCGGTCACCGCGCGGTCGGTGCGGGCTCGCGCGAGTATGTTATGAGAGAGCAGCTTGGGTAGCATGATACCAAAGTGCCGACATGTCAATTCAAGTCTTACTGGGAGGATGCATTACATGACTTGAACATGCACGCGTGAGATTTCTTGGCCAGCTACAGAAGAGCAAACCGAAAGCAGCAAGCTTGGGTACCGGCCGAAGCTGTTCGTAACGCTTTTGTGGCATGGGAGATAATAAAAGCCTTCACACTGCCGCAGGACAGCGTTGCTAAATCAAAAAGCCTCAACACGAAGGTACCCACCCTAACACGCTTCAGCACCTCAAACAGAACAGCCCATGCACACAACATCCAAACTAGCTCCGTCTATCGCAGTCAGCTGGCGCACGCGGCACTGGGGAGTAGCGATAGCGTCGAGCCTAATGGCCCCGGGGTGCAGGCCGGCGGCCGCGCGGCGCGGCTGCACCGACCGCGTGCATGCGGACCAAGCATGGTCAGCACGCCAGCCGCCTGGTCACAGGCTGCCTGCCCCCATTCAGGCCTGTTACTCTGCGCTCCCAGTGCGGGCCGACCCGTACCACGGCCGCCCGGCTAGAGCCCCGAGGAACGGACACACACCTGCCCACACTCACAGAACCCCACACACGCACAGGCAGAGGCAGGGGCCGGCTACCCGAGCGGGCCAGCGGCGGATCTAGCGGCTCGAGGTGCGCGAGCAGTGTGCCCGGCCGACATGCTGACAACGTGCGTGCGCCCCTGCCGCCGCTCGGAGCGGGCCAGCGGGCGGGCGGCGCAGCGCCGCAGGCCACAGCGGGGTCACGCAGGCCACAGCGGAGTCACGCGGGCCACGGTCAGCGACAGCCACGGGCGAAAGCGGCGGCCACTTACAGAGCGCGGTCGTGGGGGGAGATCCGCTGGCAGTCCGCGATCAGCGCAGACCGCCGGCGCCGCCAAGTCACCACTGGCCCGGCGCGCGTCCTACGGGGGCGCGCCGTCGATAAGATAACCTGAAAGCTGCGCGGCAGGTGGCTTAACCGGGACGATCAGAGGTGTCGGGGGCGAAGGTCAGCGGCGAACGCGGCGCACCTGCCGCCCCCCGCGACGCGGCGTGAGCGCGCCTCTCCACCGGAGAGGGCCGGGTCCCCACGCACACCCGGCCGCCGACTCAGGGCACGCGGCACGCGGCGGCGCCGATCCGCGGGGCCGGGGCATCGCGGTCCGCCTGCACCGGCCGGTGCCGCCCCAGCCGGCGGCGGTGCGGACGGCACACGGCGCGCCCGCCCGCCCGCCGGGCTGAGTGGGTGTAATGACACCGAGCCGGCGGCTGGTCCCGACCGAACACCAGCTGGAGGCGGTTCATGCACAGCCCGATTCCGCCGCCGGCATAGACACTCTCTCAAGACAGTGGGAAGAAGGAGGGATGAGACGACGCGCCTTTCGTCAAGTTTCGTACATGATAGTCGATAACTATGTGCATCGATCAGGGTCGCACAGCTTGTCCATTAGCAGCCGGGTGGCCGGGTCAAACCGCCCCACACTCAGCCGCCTCGTGACCGCGTGACACGGCGGCGCGCGTCACGCCGCCGAGTCACGCGGCGTATCGCCGTTACGCCGCGTGACCGGCGCCGCGTCCATTCAGCGTCCAGCGCCTCTGACCTGCAGGCCGACTGTGACCCACTGTCGACACAGCGGCCCGTCGCCGACCGTATTGGCTGTCCGCCGGCCCCGCTGGCCCAATCAGCGGAGATGGGTCGGCCGCACCAGCACAAACAGCCACTCTCTCACTCGATCCCACCGCCGTGGCCTGAGACTCGAGCTCGGGTGAGTGAATTCAGAGTCCAGTTCTTCCCCGACAAAGTAGCCACCTGATCCCCGTTCTTCATAAGCCATTGAAAGCCTATTCCATACCCCAAGCTCATGCCCCACTCGGCCCAGAGGCGATGTGCGTTTGATTCGAAATGGATGCGCCGTTCACGGCCGTGTATGTCTGACAAACGGGCAGGTCCCGATCATATGTGAAAAGCGTGGTCGATGATGTATTTAGCTGCAGATCACTTGCCAACAACTGTTTTTCAAATAACATTCCAGCGCGCTACATGTCTCCATGGGGTTGGATCAGATGATTCCACTCGAGCCCATATTCCGAATAAAGGCGTCCCTCATTGGCATGTGTCTATGACGCTAAGTGGGCGGGCCTTGGGTCAATGAACAAATGATGGGTCAATGAACAAATGGGCTCTGAGAGGACTACACATAACGCCACACACGGGCGGCCGCACTGGCGTGAGAACTGTTACGACGCACTTCCCGGTGACGTCATAGGTTGCAGCCTGCGAATGGCGTTTGGCAATGGTGAACGGCGCAGCGGCCATGCCGGCCGCCCAAACCGCTGTTCGTCGGAGTGCGAGGTCCCGGGATCGCGCCCCGTCGCGGCCACTCGGAGTGGCGTCGGCCTGCCGCCTCGAAGGAGCCAGGTTACTCTACGCTGATCGATGCCGCAGCGCCGGCCATCACTCAGCCCCACCTGCTCCGCCACCCATCCGGGCGTCATTACCCAGCCGCGATACGTGTGACGGCCGACACCAAGCGCCGGCCGGCCAGCTGACGCCCTCACCGGGCGTTAATCAGACGTCGAGCCGGCGGCGGCCGCACCGCACCGTACCGGCCGTCCGCCGCCGGCGCACGCCGGCAGCGGACGCGCGCCACTCGGCCGGCGTGCAACTTCCGGTCGAGGCGCGGCCGACGCGGCCAGCGTGCGCCCGCGACGCGACGACAGACTGCAGTGGGGGCGGGTGTTGGAGCTGGTGCTAGCAGACTGCAGCGGGGGCGGGTATCGGAGCCGGCGCTGGCAGACTGCAGCGGGGGCGGGTATCGAGGCGGTCGACCGCGCCGCGCTGACCTGACGCGCTATCAAGCACAGGCGGCTTGTTGAAAGCGGTGCGAGCAGGACCGGATGTGAGGGCGCACTTTCGGCTCGGCCAGGCTAGGCGCCGTCTGATAAGATGAGCGTTGGAGGACGGCGGCTCAGATCATACCGTTGAGCCGAGATCGGACTATCACTGAGGCCAGTGATCAAACAGCTCTAGAGTCGAAATTTAGAGCGCATGGTTTGCCGACTAATGACAATGTTGGTGACGCAACCAAGACATATTCTGATGGATTGGCCTTCGCCCAATGGCAAAATAACACTGATTGCACCGGCACCACATCCATTTTCCGAATGTTGCTTCCTGCGAACATTGCAAGGATTTTTTCACGAGGCTCCTGTACAGCCCAATATTCAAGCGCTCCAAACGCGGTTTCAAAGAGACGTTGCCACATCTAAAAATGCAATGCTTTGTTAGGAACGCAATCAAAACCAGACTGACCACCACTTTTTTGCTGCACTTTGCATGCGATATCACCGATAAAAACACCATCTGGTATCTGATAAAGCCCCAAAGTTTACCGTCGATAACTGACACTGACACAGTTTCCTTCAATAAAACCGGCTTGTTCCACACGATCGTGACTCGGCCTCAGCGCCTGAGCCCAAATACTTTCCGACGGTACATCTGCCACCTGACCGACACCCCAGCCAAATCCGGGCAGAATCGCCAAAAACGAAATTACTTCGTTTAAGCGACGGCAGGACTCGACGTCCCATAAAACATCACAGCACCCGAATAGGCGTTCGAAGGCCGCAACATCCTTAACGGGAGGTGCTCCGACCTTGGAAGTCAGGAACTGCGAACCCAGCTCCCATTCGCGTGCCGCCTTGGGCGGGGACACAAGCGGCGCCGGGCCGGCAGCGCGCCGCGCGCCACGCCGTCCGCGGCCGGCGTGGCGCTCCGCTGCCTCCGCGGCGGCCCGCCCCGCGGCCCGGGACCGGGCCCGGCGCAGCCAGCCGCGGTTCCCAACACCGGCGGAATGTTGATCGCACGCCGCAGCGGCGCGCCGACAATGCATCGGCTTCGCCATCCATCACTGCGGTGCCGTATACGGTCGGCGGTCGCTCAGAGGAGAGCGGCGCCGGGTCAGCAGCGCGCCGACCCCGCGCGGCCGCCGCTCCGCGCCGCACACGAGCAATTACAGACCGAGTCTCTGGGCGCCGAAGCAGGCGCCTCTCGGGTCAGGCTCGCCTGTCACTGGCCGTGTTGTTTGACCTGGTTCGTCGGGTGGGCACGTGGGTGCGGGGCGAAGAGGTCTCGAATACCGACCCGGCTGGACGTCAGCTCCCGTCACAAATCCGTTAGACGGACCGTGTTCAATCATAATGAAGATAACGACGTGTCGTCCTGCGCTAGCACACTGACTTTGTCGCAAGGCACGCGTGCTTGACTTGACACGCGAGCCAGGTCCGGGACAGCTTAACGCGATGACCGTACGCCAGTCAAGACCCAGAGTACGTCCAGGTAACCGCCCAAACCGGTTCCTGCGATGTTATCTGGGCGCGGGTATCAAGCATACAATCACCGTCGCTGACAGATCTCGAGTCCGTGTTTAGGAGCTGGCGCATCGCGCAGATGGACCGGTCGGCGAAGCTGTTCTGCCGGCGCGGGACGCCTGGGCAGCCCGGCCCAGCCCGGCCCGGCCCAGCCCAGCCCAGCCCAGCCCAGCCCGGCCCAGCCCAGCCCAGCCCAGCCCAGCTCGGCTCGGCTCGGCTCGGCTCGGCTCGGCTCACCTCGGGTCGGGCTAGGTCGTCTGACCGCGCTCCGCGGGCCGTCTGACCCGGTTCTGCGGCGACCGGCGGCGCCAGTCACGGCCGGCGCCGGGGGTGGTGGGTTGATTATGGGAATCTAGTGAATTCCGGGCCTTATGAACCTTGAGGCATGCCCTGCCGACCACATAAAGGTTGTCAACAAGTTAACAGCAAGTCGGGCCCAACCATTCCAAAGCCTGAGGTGGAGCGTCGCTTCTGGTAATGCACCACCGGCAATGGATGGGTGAGTGGTTCCAGTTTCTCTTCGGCTCTATCGAAACTGTCGATCAGCGCGCCGGTCGGTCAAAGGACCCACGGCGGCCGCAGGCCGGGAGCACGGAGCTTTTCATCTCCGCTGCTCTCTTTCCCTATCGGCGTCGTCGTTCCGCTCACATTGAGCCAGAGGACGTCAGCCGGCTCATCGTCGACAGGCCCTGGCGATCGCCCGGATCATGGGGCGGCCGCCGGGAGGGCCGCGGACCGCACCCGGGCCAGAGGCGCCCGCCGCGCCGCCGCCGCTAACTGGGCCAGCCCGGGGCGCCGGCGCACGCGGCGCGATCTCCGGCCGCGATAGGTTTGTTCCGGGCAGATCCGCGCGACTCGCGGCGCCCCGCGACGCCGCGCGGCGACACAGCTGACCCAGATCGGCGGAGGAGCGCCGGCCGCCGGCGCACCGCGGCAAGTGCGCCTCTTCCCGGTGCGACAACAGGTACCGGGGAGAGGCGCGCGCGGTCAGCAGCTGCCAGTCCGCGGCGAAAACAGGGAGGAGACGGCGCCCGACCGCCCCCGGTGCCGATCACGAACGGGCAGCGGCCTTCTTCGATGCATGGAGATAAGGGAGTGGGTGGTAAACAGACCCATGAAGGGAAATGGGGGATCCAGGGGAAGATAACACTAATTGTTTCGCTTTCTGTTGACGTCACCAGCCGGCAGTGCCGCGCGCTGCCGCACGCTGCCCAAGAGGCATTCATCGCAGCGCAGCTGGCTCAGTCAGCCCACTGATGGTCAGTCTGCACAGACCTCACGACCAAACACGCCAGCGAGATGGCCCGGCACATCTGTCGCGGAATGTGAATGTCCCATCTGACTGTTTATCTCTGACACACATCCCACCCCATTCTTCAGCATGAGAGGGTGCTCGGCTCCGGCCCTGAGCGTCGTCGGAGCCGCCGGACGTCATCTTACGCCGCGGGGAGTCCACACGGCAGCGGTCCGGTCCAAGTGGGCAGATTTGGGACAGTCATCCCGGCCACTTCCGGAGCTGTAGCTGGACCACACCCCGGGGCGAAAGCACGGAGATTTACGACCGTACCCAGAGCGGCACGTTTTGCAGTCCTCAACGAGCGCGTGGGAATAACCCGCACGCGCATGCAACGGAACTGTGAAGGTAACGCCTGCGCTGGCCGGCGGGGGAGCCTGTCCATATGCGTGTCACTATGCCGTCAATCGCCTGAGAGCCAGGGCGGGGGACAGGACTGCTGGCAGCACCACCCGGTCACCGGAGGGGCCACACATCACCACCGCACATCCCCACACCCGTCAGACACCCGCGTGCCAGCGAAGAGCACGCCCCCCCCCCCCCCCCCAGCCGGTCGGCCGCACAGCGGAACGACACACAGCAGGACCACACCCCCACAACAAGCAGAGCACGGGGCGGGGCCCGGCCGGCGCCGCGCCGCGCCGCGCTGTCTGACCTGGTGACCCGCTGCCGGCCGTGGGCGGCGTCGGGAGACCTCCCGCACGCGCGTGGCCGCCAGCGGGACGTAGGAGCGCGTGTCAGCAGGGCCGGGGCGCCAGCCGGCCCCAGCTGACCCGCCGGCACCGGCGGCCGCCGAACCGCCCACGTTCAGGCTGTCCGCCGAGAACGAGCGCATGGCGTTCTTGACCAGTGTCGGCGACAGCAGGCCGCCGGTCGACGCCATTGTGGCGGCGGGTCGCCGCGCGCGTGCCGGGGTCGTCGGGTCACACCGCTTCCGCGCCGGTCACACGCGGGTCGCCGCGTGTGCGCGCGCGCGGCCACTCGGCACGGCTCGCCGCGACGAGCACGTCTGTGGAGGAGGCCGCGCGCCGGCCGCCGGCCGCGACCGGCGCGCCCCTGGCGGCGGCGCGGCGAAGCGCTTCCACGCCGCCGCGTGCCGGGCATAATAATCGGAATATTTGGTGCTGGCCGGCGTCATGTCGAGGAATGCAGGACGTGGGATGGCGGGCAGCCTGCTCAGGTTTTCCGTCCCCATCGGGGCCGTCGTCTCATGCGTCGACGGGTCGTTTATTACAACTCCAGCTACCACAAGAATGCTCAACAAAGACTGATGATGATATAACTTCGGTGTAGAAATGGGGAGAATGCAAATGTACAGTTTATGGGATGGCGTTACTGCAGATGCAGCCGCCGCGTGCAGACAACACTTAGGATCCGCTGATGGGGCGAGGCATCCCGCCCAAGCACCCTAACACAGAGCGAGCGGCATCGCGCCACGAGTCGCGCTTGCCCTAACCAGCAAACACGTCCACCACCGGAGGTCAGCCAGTGTTAACTCATGGCGCCACACGTCCAACGCCGGCACGTCAGCTCCCGTGCCCGCCTAACCCACTCGTCGAGCCGGGCCGCCGGCCGGCCGGCGCCGCGCACGTCCCAGCGCCGCCGCGTCGCTCCACGTGACGCACGCCGGCGCCGCCGCGTCCGGCGCCGAGCGTCACGTCAGCATGACGGCCGCCGAGCCGGCGTGACCCGGCGGCGGCGCAGGTCACTGCAGCCCCTCCCCGGTGGGGGCACACGCCCGGCCGGCCGGACGCCGTCATCACGCCGCGTTATCACTCGACGGAGGGCGGCTCGGCGAGGCCGGTGACCGCGGCCGGACGGCCAGCTGACACTGACACTGACCATGTCATGCGGACACTGACAGCGCGCGCCGGCCGGGCCACGAAGCGCGTCCAACACGCCTGCAACAGTCCCCAGTGGCCGCCACCGACGGGCGGGCGGGCAGCGCGAGCGGACCGGCGCCGGCGGCGCGCACCGTCGGCTCAGGGCGCCGCCGGCGGGCCCGCGCCGGGCACGCGGACTGAGCGGCGGCCGCCATGTGACGGACAGCACGGTTGGGCTGCCCCCGGCTGAGCGGCCGGCTCTCAGCGCTCCGACCGGCGGGAAGCGGGGCGGCCCGGCCTCCTGGACGGCCGAGAGGCACGCCACCAACGGCGGCGCCGGCGAAAGCGCGCTCCGACATGCGCATTTAACGCGGTGCATCGCACTCCTCTCCACCCCCTCCACCCCTCCCCGCCTCTCCCTCTCCCTCTCGCTCTTTCTCTTTGTCTGTTCCTCTCCCCTTCCTCTTCCTTTCTTCCTCGTTGCTTATTTTCCGCCCGTTTTTTTGTTGGCAATTCGCATGCTAGTTTGACACGCAGCCCATTGGCGACAACAGCTTTCTAGCGCCACGATGCATCCTGCGATAGGCGCACAAAAACTGTAGTATTCCCATGACCCAGTCCCGCCCTGGCCGCACGGCGACGGCGGCGTCTCAGTGGACGGACGGGAGCGATGTTTCCTTGAATTAAGAGCCGTTTGAAGACGGGTCCAAGGGCGCGAGCGGAGGCCGGCCTCGACGGACCACCATCGAAATGGGCATCGGGTTTCACAACGGACGGCAATGGCGCCAATTACACCGGGCCCGGGCCGAGAGCTCTAAATCTGGCGGTATTCACTAGGAAGTGCCAACACATTAACAGGAAGTCGCAAACAATGCGATTAGACCGAAGCGACAATGCAATTAACCAACGAGGCGCAGTGCGAGGTGCTGGGAAAACGTCATTACCGCGGCGATAATTGCGCCTCGAGCCGCGGGCCGTCACGGCGGCGGCACGTCAGACCGCGCCGCACCGGATCGCCTGCCTCGGTCGGCGCGACTCCCGTGTCCGCGCCATCTCCCACACGGCGCGAGTCCACCGCCGAGCGCGGCGGTCGACAGCGGCCGCTCTCGCGGGCGGCGGCCTCCGGCGGGGCGCCGCCGAGCCCCGACGCAGACGTCACGCAGGTGTGACACGGCCGGCCACGGGGCCCGCGGTGGGGAGCGGCGCAGGCGGCCGGTCAACCAGCCGGCGGCGGGCGGCGGGCGGCGGGCGGCGGGCGGTCCGGCCGGCGCTCCGGCGCGGTGACCTCCTCGACCGAACCTGGTGCGGCGCTCCGCCGGCCGCCGCCGGCTCTAATTAGCCGACCGCCCGTGGCCGGCGCCGCCGCCGCCGTCCGCCGCGGTGTGGATGGCCGCGCCGGCGCCGGCGGCACCGGCCGGCGCGACGTTAGCCCAGATGCGGACCGGCCCCGGTCTCCGCCTCCCAGTGAAAACCGCGGCGCGGGACGCCGCCGAGTGTCGGCGGAGGTGTCGCGGCGGGCGCTCGCGCGGCGGTGGGGTTCCTGGCCCGGATGCGACGCGCTTGGTATGAGGGCCACCAAGATAGGGTGATGCCCGGGAAGATCAGGCGAGGTTCCAGTTTATCAGATAAGACGATGCCCCGGGAGATCGGGTGCTGCTCGAGAAGGTCAGGCGGTGTTTGGGGAGAGCCGGCGATGTCCGGGGAGATCAGGTGCTGTTCGGGAAAATCAGGCGCTGTTCGGGGAGATCAGGAGATGTTCGGGGAAATCTAAAGCTATTCGGGGAGATCAGGCAACGGTCAGGGAGCTCAGGCCGTACTGAACATCAGGCGATGATCGGGAAAATCAGCCGACTCACGGGGGCGTGACTGGACGAACTCAGTATGCTGCAGGAGGTGGTGCGGAATAGGGTGGGCTATGTATTATCGTTTGCGCGAACAACAGATTACAGAGCACGAATCTTTGTTGAGCCCTTTCGTTGCAAAAGGACAGCCTTGAACGTGGTATTAGCAAAGCAACGAGACGGCTTTAGGAACGGCGCCGTTTCACTATCAGCGTCTGTGCGCGATGACAGTAGCAGGCAGTTCTCCTCGCTCATTGCTATGGCAGCAGCGCGGCAGTTCTCGCGGTCAATCACCATGACAGTCAGCAGGGGAGTTCTCCCGGTCATTGCTATGACAGTCAGCAGGGCAGTTCTCCCCACCATTGCTATGACAGTCAGCAGGCAGTTCTCCCGGTCACCACCATGACAGTCAGCATGGAGTTCTCCCGGCCATTGCTATGACAGTCAGCAGGCAGTTCTCGCAGTCATTGCTATGGTAGTCAGCAGGCAGTTCTAGCGGTCATTACAATGGCAGTCAGCAGGCAGTTCTAGCGGTCATTACAATGACAGTCAGCAGGCAGTTCTCCCGGTCATTGCTATGGCAGCAGCAGTCAGTTATCCCCGTCATTACTATGCCAGTCAGCAGGGAGTTCTCCCGGTCATTGCTATGCTCTGCTGACGCCATGCCTGGCAGCGTTTGCCAAGTGGGCCAAGCTTGCTGAATTCTGGCAATGCGTGTTACCTCACCAACATCCTTCGTCTTGCTTGTGTGGAAATACGAATGTGTGAAAGCAGACACGATTTCTGCATCGAAATTCGTTGACTAAAATTTGTATCGTTCTTTATGCGGGGGTGCTTAACATGACAACGCTTATATGACACTACAGATGCTTATGACGTACAAACGACATGTGAATGGTCCCTCTCCGTAATAGAACACAAAGCAGCTGTTTGCAGCATTCATAAGTGCAATTCTGAACATGGCTATGGTTACCATGACATTGCAGATGCTAATCACGTAGAAAAGGTATCTGATCGCATCCCAGCACAGGGAAGCTCGGCTGTTATCATGGACAACTGTGTAACCACGAGCTCAGGTCGGGGCAGAATACGAAAGGAGGCGCACATCACGACCACGAGCTCACCTGCACCAAACCCGCCCCTGTACAAGCTTCCTTCTTCAACGCGACAGCTGTCACAACGGGTTGCTGCGCTCATAATCCAAGTGGTGCCACATCCGGTAAACATTCCGCCAGCTTCCACCCGCCGGCCGGGTGACGGCAGCGGCTCACGAGAGCGCGCGACCTCGGAGGCCGCTGACCCACCCGCAGAGCCGCGCATCGCGGCCGGCCGGCCAGGCAGCGAGCCGGCAGACAGACAGCTGGCCGCCGCCGGCTCGGTGAGGTAACAGACGCTAACGACCGCCGACGCAACGCCGCCGAGTGAAACGGGCATATATCGACAGGCGGCCAGTGTGCCGGCGACGCCGGCGCCCGTCACGGCGTGGACTGCAGCCGGGCTAGCGGCTCTCTCCGGACCATTAGCGGCTCGGAGCCGGCAGGAAAGGCCGGCGCGACGGGCCGCCGAAAGTCCGTCGGCCGAGCAGAGAGAGAGAGTTGGCACGGACAGATCAACAGCCGCTGGCGACGGCGCCGCATCGCACGCCCATCTCGGGCGCAGCGGGCCGGCGGCCGGCGCAGGGGGGCGTCGTCAGCGGCGGGGGCGGCGGCGGCGGCGAGAGGCGCTAATCCCACTACCCGCCGACAGATATAGGACGGCCGGGGGAAGACAGTCGGCACGCAAACAGGCACGGGAGGAAGAAAGTGGGGGAAAACAATCGGGACCGCAAGGAGTAAACAGGGTCCACCGACTGTGACCGGCGCAGCCGCGTCGCCCGCCTCAGGAAGCCGCATAACTTCCAAGGCCTTGACTGCCGTCAGCTGCGACGATCGAAGCCTTACATGCACCACTGACGGCGACCACTCTGGCTTCACGGTGCGGGTGACCGGCCGCCGTGTTCAGCCGCGCAAGACATGTAGTCGCAGGCACAGCCCGGCTAGTTCCAGGGACACATGTACTCGTGGCGCACGGCCATCGAAATGCAAGGGCATGGGGCGCGTCAGAGCTGGCTGCGTGACGGCGCGTTGCGAAGCTCCAGCGTGCGATTCAACGCGCTTGAAAATAACCGAACGTACTTACTCAAACCTTTCATAGCCAGTGAGGAAACAGGACAACGCGGAATGTTTTTGTTCAGTTACATTTCACTCGAATCGCTCATTTTTGCCTGTGCGCACTTCCCGTGAGCCGGCGTCCCAAATGTCAGCTGTCCTGTCCGAGGCGTCGACATCACGTGACCCAGATTGCGGCGCCAGTGCCGGCCGCCTCCCACCAGCCGCGCACCGTGGCGGGGAGACCCGCCGACCGACCACGTGCGCCACGTGCTGCGGCCCGGCCGGCGCGCGACACGCGTCCACGGCCACTCCCACCGCGCGTCGCCGCCTGCTCGGGAGATGACAAACGGCCGTGGGAAACGGGCT
>NW_023596617.1:124181-204970 GCF_011947565.3 Pollicipes pollicipes | reverse complement strand
TAGCGGCCGTCGCGGCCCGCGCGGCCGACAGGCAGGCAGTGGCAGAGATCTGCACGAGACGGGCCGGGCCGGCGCGCCGCCGCCGGCCTCCTGTACCCACCGTCATGTTACCGCCTTTCATTAGCCCCGTGGTTGTGTGTGCGTTCGCGCTCGCGCTCGTGTTCAGACATTGCCGGGCGCGGCTGACGACGCTTTAAGACTGGTGACGCTCCGTGAGCGGCCGCAAAGGGCGTGAACACGTGAGCGCACCGACGCCGCGTCCGGTCAGAGCCGGGCGCACGCGACGCGGCGGCGCCAGGCGGCCGCGGGTCGGGGCAGGACGGCCCTGTCGACCCGCGCCGCCGACGACCCGGCGCGGCCCTACCGGACGTGTCGATGGCCATGTGGGAGATAACATCGCGTGTTGTCCACACTAGTCTTGCGGATATATGTCCATGGGACCACAACGATTGAGGTAACAGTTTTGGATGATACTTTTGCGGCCCGACCGCCGCCCGCGTGATAATTGTACATGATCGCGTCTCGTGTTTTGTGTAGTGTTTAGTGGCGTCCGGCCGCGGCCGCTATAAATGCTCAATGGCAGTGTAGCGTCGCGCGACCGTCGGCCGGACGCCGCGATTGGCGAGCCTGCAGACCATGCTTCCGGCTGCGCACCGCTCTTCCTGCGGCGATTCGAGGGAATCGTACAACGTAATAAGCTCAAATGGCATCCAGGCTGGGGCCGGCGGGCGTGGGACGGGTCGGCTTCCTGGCTGCCCGTTCTCTCCACTCGCGGGGGTGTGGCCGGCCAGCGGTGTCTGACTCCGTGCCCAACTCGCCTGTGCAGCCGCATGCAGTCACCGGAGAGGCACCCCGTGACGCGTCATCACCCGCCGGCCGCCGCGGTTATCGGCCCCGGCCGCTGCGCCGCAGTCCGCGCCGGCCGGCCGGGCAGACAGACCCCGGACCGCAGCGTGGTACCGCACCGCGCTCCGTGGGGAGGTGGCCCCGGACAACGGACTGGGCGCTGAGAGATCGCGCCCGGCCGCTGCAAATTCGGAGCAGAGCTTGATTTTGTGATCGGGAGTGATTGCAGTCTGTGTTTGGATACTGACAGAGATCGCTTTGTACTTAAGACATGTACGCAATACATGCTTGATTTTACGATCGCTGTGCGACTCGAGGAGTTCGTTTCGACGACTAACAAGCGAGGCCGCATGCCCAGCGAGTGCCAGAGCTATGGGGAAACAGGGTTCATTGGCCGGTGCGGTCGTCCCGTTTTCCAGAAGAGAGAGAGAGAGAGTGAGTGAAAGAGAAAGCGATGGACCGTCCAGTCCGTCCAGCCTGGAGTTGAGCCTTTCTGGGCGCAGCAGCCGACGTGCGCACTATCAGAAGGCCTTGATTTCGGTACCTAAATATTACCCCACCCCAACCCAGCTTCTTGTCTGTCCGTCACCGTTCCCGAAATGTATCTTAACAGAACGCTGTAATGTAAGCCGAGGCTGCGCAAGTGACATGTGTAGGTATGCTTATTACGACCAGTATCCACCCAAAATGGCTGTGTGTTCGCAATGTTTCGCTCCCACTTGCCAAAGCCATAAATCATTGCAAATTCACTAGCGTTGTCATTGAAATTGCCCAGATTCACCAATCACCGAAGTGTCAGTCTACAAAGCATCAATCTAATCCTGTGAACTGCCGATTCCCAGCTGCACGCGTAGCCCACGCCCTCCCTTGTGTTCAGCAAAGCTTGGGGCATGTTTGGCAGTGGTGGTCTGGTGGCGAGGCGAATGATGCCAGAGACGACTAGAAACCTGCTCAGGAGTAGGCAGCAGCACCAAACTCAATACAAGTGGTCATTCACTTGTCAGTTTTATCGTTCGACACCGGAAAGTGTGTGTGCGGGAGGACTTCGTGACGTCAGTGGTGACGCGTCTGGTCAGACTTTATCATATAGTCGGACACCGGATAGTGTGTGAGGCACTGTGACGTCAGTGGTGACGCCAGATAGGGGCGCTGTGACGTCTGGTCTGATTTTATCGGATAGTTGGACACCAAATGGTGTGCAGAAGAACGCCTGAATGTATCAAATATATTACGTGTTTTTCGTATAGAGGGAACAGCAGGAGCGGCCGAGACTATCGTTCTTCTATCGAGGGCGGAGAGATGTAGCCAGTATCTGTAGTTCGCATACGTGACCCTGCCAAAAGCGCTCTTACCCCCACTTTTTCGATGGATGGTAAAGAAACGCTTTCACAAAAGCGGGCTCTCAGAATCCACATGGGGATATTGCTGGCCATGATGCTGGACAATGCACGTGCGTTTGGGCACGTTTCATGTGTGCATGTGTCAAACACGTGTGCGTCCTATACGCGTGAGCGTGCATGCAGACCGTGCGCGTCGGTCCAAACCACTGCCGCGTAGCCACGAGCCGGCACGCGCGGGTGCGAGTGCGGACACGGTACAGAGGACCTCCCCATCGAGCTGTTGACGCACTGAAACTAGCTTACACCAGCACGATGAAGACACGCTTCGGCAGGCGGTTCAGTGTGTTGGTGGACACAGCGCAGAAGCGCATTAGATGCCGACCAGCTATCGTTTCGTAAAGGCGAGAGCGGATGTATTAGAAACGGCTAGTGATGTGTTCACCGTGCATGAAGGACTCCAAACCACCAACGATTTCCAGCTCCGCTGTAGTTTCTAGCGCCATAGTCGCCCAAAGGAACGCAAACACCTTTGTCACGCAGCCGGCTCGAGGGAGCTCTCGCACTGAGCGCTCCAGCGCAGAAATGATGTCAGCCGGGTTGTTAACTGGCCGCTCCGGTTGGCCGTTTTTCATATATCTCCGATTTCGCCGTGTGGGAAGGCGAACGGCGATGCGACCCCCTGGCGTTCCCTAAAAGTTGAGTGGAAAACATCAGTGGATTGGTCTCGACGAGATCTCGTGATTAATACTAGTTGTCATGTTGTTAGATCTGTCATTGACTACATCATATCAGATCAAAGGTCAATTTATCCAAAAAATCGTACTTTTCAGCTTTACAACATCGTTCAAAAGTGCGTTCTTTTCACACGTCGTACATCAGTTTTGTGTCACCATGCCTCCTGGTGAGACGAAACTAAAGTAGGCGTGTTCCTTGTTCAATTATGAGTACAGTTGTGTCTATTTTTGTGTGTTATGATATATTTATGACATATGGTTCAGTGGAAGTGAGTGTTCCACATTTGTATGGGGTTTTGAACAGCAAAAGCCATCTTGAAAATCATTCGGTGCATTTCACAGCCCTCATGATAACGTCATTAAAATCCTGTCATTCCGTTTGTCATGCGCCGATCAAGGCCGTGGAAATATCATTGTCGAGGCGTTCATATTTGACGTTCGTTCGCACGATGTCCAGATATGACGGCCGTTAATTGGTTCTCAATAAATGTTTGCAAGGTACGGTGACAGTCCAACAGTGACGTATTAAGGAACATATGTACTGAACAGAGAAGTCGTGCTGTCTAGAGCAGTCATTTCGACTTGAAATACATCAACAGCTAGCAGTGAGCTTTTTCATCTCCGGTCGCCCGCGCCGCCGTAGATCGCCATGCATTGTTCCCAAAAAACCGGCGGTAATCCGGAACCAGAAAAGCTAGGAAAACGCTTCTGTTGTCAAAACACACGCAATTTGATGTCTATGGGCTATTGAAAGTTTGGGCACGACTGTACAACAAGCCGGAGAGGCATCCTCAAAAATCCTTAGAGTGTCGCATCGTTACCTGTCTGAGGGAGGGTTACATAATCTCGCACCCAGCGCCTGATGGGCAGACAGTTCGCTGGGCCGCCGCGCAGCGGTGATCGGGGTTTTTCCCCGCTGATGCGAGGTTTACATAACCGGCCGACAGTACTCCCACAAGAACGTCGTTTGCGCGAGGATGCCTCTCCCTTTAAAAATAACGTTATTTCAAATTGGACGAGGCATCTGTTGCTAGTTGCCGGACGACATGTCTACTGCCAACACGCATTCATTGAGTGATACGCTGTCGTAGGTCAAGCGAATACAATCGAAACAAAAATTCGACGCGTGCGTTGTGCTGGCTGGTGACGGACCTTTACCAGTGTCATCGAGTATACCCAACGGCAACCTTCGGGTTGAATCTCAGATATTCTCACGAGCAGCCGTGTTATGACCATCAGTCTACGTACAAGCTGGCCGCCGCTGGCAAAGCGCTGTCAAGCTGCCCCTTCAGACCCGCAGGCATTGAGTGATTGGCAGTCGGCGGGGCGACCAGATACAATCAAAACCAAAATATGACGCGTGTGTTTTGCTGGCAACTGATAGCTCTATACCGGCGCCATCGAATGCACACAGTGGCAGTTCTCAGTTTTCAAATAAACATTTTTCCTGGGCCGCCATCGTCATCACTAAATGTGCAGGCCGGCCACCGTTAGCTCTGCGCTGTCAAAGGGTGATTGGATGTCATCACTAAATATGTAGGCCGGCCACCGTTAGCCCCGCGCTGTCAAAGGGTGATTGGATGTCATCACTAAATATGTAGGCCGGCCACCGTTAGCCCCGCGCTGTCAAAGGGTGATTGGATGTCATCACTAAATGTGCAGGCCGGCCACCGTTAGCTCCGCGCTGTCAAAGGGTGATTGGATGTCATCACTAAATGTGTAAGCCGGCCACCGTTAGCTCCGCGCCGTCAAAGGGTGATTGGATGTCATCACTAAATGTGCAAGCCGGCCACCGTTAGCTCCGCGCCGTCAAAGGACGATTGGAGCAAAAAAGGTTATGTGCCATTGCGATATTTTCAATGTCGGTCGACACTGCTTCTACAATAACATCGTTATTACGAGATTGCACCTTCCGCGCAGAAGTACCAGTTTTTCAAATATTTTCACATAGCAATTATTCCGATACCATTTCTATCGAACGCACTAAGCCACGGTTTTTCAGCTTGATCATAAGTACTTTCCCGGGCTTTTCCCTGCTTTCTCGAAATCGCTGCATGCAGCGGCACGCCGCCGTTAGTTCTTTACTGCTAAGATGATTTGAACAAAAAAGGTGACGGTTACCGAATAAAAATTAGCGTTGCCGGCCGATGGCATTAATAGCATGACGTCATTACAGAAGAGTTGCACCTTCCTGACACAAGTAAAAGTATTTCAAGTTGGACGCCGTGTTTTTGCAAACAGCCTCTCCAACCAGCCGGCCTACATTGAGTGATGCGCTTTCGGGGATCGACGGGAGAAAGATTCGAAGGAGAAATCGGAGGAGTGTGTTTTGCTGGCAGCTGACAGGCATGTACGAGCGCCATCGAATGCGCCAGTCGCAATATTTGGGTATGTTTCTAAGCATTTTTCCCTGGTGGCCATATTATGGCCATCACTCTTCGTGCACGTCCGCCGCAGTTAGCCTTGTGGTCACGAGGTGATTTGAACAAAAAGGGGCACGTCGACCGGAGGTAAATCAACATACAAAAGATCTGACGCCTTTGTTGTCCTACAAGCTGAAGGGCCTGCATAAGTGCTTTCGAGTACACACAGCCATAATCTACGGGTTTGATTATAGTTGTCTGTCCCGGGCCGCCGCATGACGATGATCATTTTCTGTCCTCTCGTCTCAACAACGTAAGGGCGACAACGGTCACTGAGCACCACACTCAACACACTAAGACTTTAACTTATATTTAAATGGCTCTCAATCATTGTATACAAAGCACTTTAAAATAACAAAATACAAAGTGCGAGACGGATAAAATTTCTCTACGAAACTAAAACGGCGAAGCGGGCACTGCGACTATAGCAGGGGCGCCGGCGACGGTTCATAGCAGGCGGGTGGCCCGCCGGCCAGCGGGCGACAATCATCACAGTGCCGCACCGCCGTCTCTCCCGATCGTCCGGCTTGGACTCGGCACTCACGCGGCGGCGGCGGCGGCGGCGGCGACTCCGCAGTAAAACTAGGCGTCCAAGCGCGCACCAGACGAGCGTCGCCCACCAGCTCAGAAAAAAATAACGCAAGCGTTGTCTACAGAGTCTCTCACGCGGCGTCGGCGCAGGCGGAAAGGGGCCGTCGGCGCGGGCCATCCACCCGGGCACGGATAAATGATCGCTCGTCGTCGCTCGCATCACATGTTCTCCGCCACCGTCGACTCGTACACCTTTTGAAACACGTCCGCGGTCGGCTCGGCCTCGTCGCGGGCGAGGATGACCTCGTCCTCCTCCTCCTGCTCCTCCCGCTCCCGCTCCTCCCCTCCTCCTCCTCCTCCTGCGGCGGCTCCAGGTTATCGTCCGCGTCACGCGGCTCGGGGCTGCCGCCGTTCGTCTCGGCTGGTGCGTTGCCCGGCCGCGGTGCGGCGCCATTGGTGCCGTTGCTGGCCGAGTGGTCCGTGTGCTGCTGCTCCAGTGCTTCGTCCGCGACTCGAGGCCGAAGCCCTCGTCGTAGTTGCCCTTGGTCTTGAACATCTGCTTGAAGTGCGGCGTGCAAAATAGTTTCCCTGCATTAAATGTGTAGGTGTCCATTCTGAAATGAGGACAGACGCGGTCAGCAAACCAAAGCCCAGTGCTCCAACTACTGCCCCTGAAGACGACAAAGCGCGCCAGAAATTTCGCGCGCACCGTATGAACCGCGCCATTATATGTCACGCATACCGCACTGACTTGCGTCAGCGCCCGTTCGTTCGTCCTGCGCACTTCGCACACAACTTGCGGCGTACTTTGTTATAGAGACGTGTCTCAACTGAGTCCCTCATAAAGTCGCGATCCACCACGCGCCCGCGCGGCGCTCCAAACCCAGCATTACATCCGTACATGCCACCGCCACCGCCGGCCCTACCTCAGCACGCAGTTGCACTTTGAACAGCGGAAGCAGTTCTTGTGCAGGATTCGCTTGTCGACCTCGAGCCGCTCCATGGCGTAGACGCGTTTGTTGCAGGCGTCGCACATCTCAGCCGCCTGATTCGGCTCCATCTGGGGACGCCGCCGGGTGTCAGCGCCAGAAGTCACGAGGGTAGAACGTGAGACGTCTCGTGGGGTCTGACAACTAATGCACGGAAGAGGGGACGGATGTAGCTGCAGGGGGAAATAGGTGACTTCCAGAGGACCCCCTCCCGGGGAAGGAATGTGCGCGGATATAGAAATTATTGTACATATATATATATATATATATATATATATATATATATATACAACATATTTAATGCATACATATTAATAACAATATATACCAATAATATATATATATATATATATATATATATATGAATGTTATATTATATATAGAAAGATAGAGATATATGTATATCATATGTGATATATGGTATGAAGTCGCACCGAATCACTGAACGACATTCGGGCTCGGGCGGACTAAAGGCGCGGGGAATAACGTCACTCTTGATAAGAAGTGGGAAGACCATGACAGGTATCGCTACGGGTTATCAAGCCGCGAAGCTGAACGCCAACTCGGGCGCAAGCGGCAGGAACACAAGGGCGAGGGTGGATTCAAATTGAACAAAAAAGTTCTTGCAAACGGCACAGCAAGAATCTCAAAACGCACTTGGTTTTGAAACACCGGGGACACAACCACACCTGATACACCCAGCAGACAGAACGACCCACACGAACGCAGAACACAACGCTCGTCTCAGCTGCAAGCCGCCGATACGGAACGTTCGCACCTGAAAATGCCCAACAGGAAAGCGCAGGCAATTCTAGTACCGTAGTTAGCTAACAGCTGAGTCAGAGCCAACAGGGCGGATGGGCCTCGAGCTCATGCCACCGGCCCGCGCGTCACGTGACCACGTGCGTACTCGGCGGTACGGTCACGTGTCACCAGTCTGAAACAAGCTGAGGGCTACGGCTACAGGTGTCGGGTGAAGGGTTAGAGCATGCGGGAGGCGCGCTCAGAAACAACTTACTTGTCTGTTACCCGTCCCCGTCTGTCTGGAAATCTGTCGTGCAGTTGTCAGAAAGCTGTCGAGAGTGCAAGGAATGTGCAGATATGTTGTATTAGAAAGGCACGCATTTACAGATGGCGCTGTGTCCAGTTGCGAAAGTGCCAGAAAGCGCGAACGCGAAGAGAGGCGCAGCGATATTAGCGGCTTATCGTAGCGCGCAACAACCATGAACATGTTTAACCGTCTCGCTTCCACACAACGACACACAACACTCGAACAACACTCGCAGCGTCCGCGTCTGCACAGTTTGGTCCCACGCCAAGCGCCGTCCGACATCCCGTCATCTACGCCCGCAGCGCGCCCTGGCGGCGCGTCCAACAGTCGGAGCGGACGCCGGTGGGGCGCGCTGCGGCGGCGGCCGCGCGGGAGCGGCGTGCGGCGTTCACTGGGGGGCCAACAGACCGGGTCAGCCCAGCGGAGGGGCGCCGGCAGGGGGCGCTCGCGCCACTGCAAGCCGGGTCAGGGTCGTCCGTCGAAGCGAAGGTTTGAACGAAGGATATAAATGGCGAATCAATCACAACTCTTAGGACACATCTTGAACACTAATTATACAACTATCTGAATAGTTTGCAGTTATTCACACAGAATATTGTTTTAAATAAATAAGTTGATATATATATATATATATATATATATATATATATATATATATATATATATATATATATATATATATATATATATATATACGTAGATAGACCGTACGGTATTTTGTCCCGACGACTTTTTGTTTGCTAACATTAGCTCTTTATTCTGTAACTTTTTGCAACGTGCTGGCCTCAACGTCAGCCCTACAGAAGTGCGGTATACTTGTTTGACGTGACACTTCAGAGTCATTTCAGACAGTCTGCATGACAGCTCTTGGGAAGAAAATACTTGAAAACTCAGGGTGGAATGCTGGGAGCGAGTTGTGCAAAATGGTGTTTTTATCAAATATGAGACTGACCTGGCGTCGGTTACAATTGTATCGCGCTTAGTCATCGCAAGACCCAAAGCGCCGGTCACTACAACACTCCAAACACAACCACGATATTGTTACGGTTAATACCAATCATACCGCATATCATTTTAACTGCACGCGTCTATATAGCAATTTACACACGGCGGCGTGGATTATTTCAAGCGTTAGACAGTCCCGTCCTGCTACCGCCACCTACGGTTAGCCACCGCACTGTACAGCTGTGAGACGAGCAGGCGTATTAGTAAACGCCTATTAATCGCTAATCCAGTGGCGACTCCGGTCCACGGGGCTTTCTGGAATGACACAGAGCACACCGACACACACGACTAGAGCACGTCACGTGGGAAGCTGACGCCCAGGCCGGGTGACGCCCCACAGGGCTGACCGCTGGCGGCCCGGCCCGCTGCTCCTCAGGTGACGATCAGTGCCAGGCAATACAGCGCAAAGCCCAGCACGCAGCGGCGCCGGCCGCCTGCAACCCCGGCACCGTCCGACTGAGCGACTACAGCCCCGGCACGACTGCAACCGACTGCAAACCCGGCACCGTCCGACGAGCCAGCACCCGCACCTAGCCTCTGCCACGTCAGTCTCTGTCCTGGCTTTGTAGCGAGCAGCAGATCTTCACGATTTGGAAGGATTCGCTAACGTGCATTTGGATGGCTTTTCAAGACCAGGGGAGCACGGATCGGTTCGCTAGGCACGACGACGGGTGGCGCGGTTCGGACACAGTCGGTTGGCGAGTGGCCACAGCCAGATCAGGCCAGTCAGATCAGGAGATCGCCGTCCGCGGCCGCTGTCGTTGTACATCGATCAGCCCCTTGGAATGCCCGCCGCCCGCCACATGCTTGAAATTCGCACCGGTGCCAGTATTCCCATGACTGACTATCATCAGCCTGCCCGCGGTAATGTGTGTGTGGGGGGGGGGGGGCAGGTCTGCTCCGGTTTGTCCCACGCCTATCCCCAGCCTGACTCCGCAGCCCATCAGACCGCCACATGTCGGGGAGGACCGCCGCTCAGCCAAAGGCACGGAAACACACCACAAAAGCGAGGAAGCAGCGAGTACAAGAGGCGCATGTCACTGCCAAAACACCGGTGACACAGACGGAGGGCTGTCTCCCGCGTGTGACCCACCCGCCCGCCTGCTGGCGCCGGCGACCACTCACGATGAAGCGGCTGGCCCGGTGCTGCGTCTTCTCAGCCGGCTTCTGCGGCTCGTTCAGCGACTCAAACTTGGCGCGCAGACTGCGCGTGATCTCGAGACTGGGCCGACAATCGTCCTCCACAGTGAACTTGTCGTCGCGGCCGGCCGGCGGGCCCCAGCTCTCGAACTTGTCCCGCAGCGAGCGAGCCTGGTCCGTGCGCTGCCGGCGGGAGGGAGATCAGGGCGGCCTTACGGAACAGGGGGGGGGGGGGAGATTAGGGGTACGGGCGTCGCCGCGGCGACTGACTCGGGCATTGACGCGAGCTCAGAATTAGAGTGCGTCGGCTTTGATCGTCTTACGGGTAAGCCCAACACAACGACATATATCATCAATAGCTGCCATGATTTCCAAAAGAAAGCGGAGATCGCGTACAACCCCACATTCCACTGGTCACGTACCTATATTCCTGCATGCCTGCATGTAACGCATTCTTCGCGACCACAACCTCTGTTGCGGCCGACCCACCCGCCTGCGAGGTGGCTTCCCCCCCCCCTCCGAAATTCCCTAACTACAGACGCTATCTCACCTTGTTGAGAAACTCGTCGGGCACCTTGTGACTGGCACGGATGATGTCGGGGTCCTCCGGCTCCTCCTCGCTGTCCTCAGCCGCGTTCTCTGGCTCGGCCGGCTCCTCCGGCGGTGGCGTGAACGACTTGAGCGGGCGCGGGCCTGCGCCGCGCACAACACTGTCACGCTCGTGCGCGGCTGGCAGCGGCGGTCGAGAAGAGCACGCGGTTTGAGCCTTCATGGCTACACGTGCACGAAAACAATCTGCTCCCCGTCACGTAAACATCCAGCCATTCGCACAAACACGGTACACACAAATTCAACCCATGAAATCCGTTTTTTATGGAAAACGACGAGAGACATTCCCGCAAATCAGCTTTATTTAGAGTGCTTTCACCTTGACCAGTAACGTCACCGGTGAGAAAGTGCCAAGCCAAACTGTACCAAATCGCATGCATGTGAGATTGCTGTGGGACGACCACGGCTTTTATCGGCTTGGGCTGCAGTGTCTTTAGAAGCCTCACCGTCCGGCAGGTCTTCCTTATGCGCATCTTCCTCCATCTGTCGGAACTTGGACAGGATCTGACGAGCGTTACCGTGCGCCTTCTCGCGATTCAGGCTCAGCTCTGTGACGTCACATGTGCGACCAACCAATCAGAAGTGAACAAAATCACGACATGCGAGGCGATGCCAGGAAGCACAACAAATACGCCATGCATTTAGAAATATCTCCTGCTTATGATGCCGCGAGGCTTTTACAATCAATGCCCACGGTAGAAATCAAGCATACGCAAAGTTTGAGACACTTGCATTTCGCTGAGTGGCCGATCTCACAAGCCACAGAACTGTAACAAGCGACGCGTAACATTCAGGGCACCGCAAATCAGGTTCAGATAGTGGGGGCCATACCTTCAGCTGCATAAGCATGCTTACTCTCCAAGCGGGTGCGGGCGAAGGATACACTGACCAACTAAAGAGCCAAGCAAACTAGAGGAACCGTATGTGAATTGATCTACCAGGTTCAAAAGGCTTTTTCGTATCTCTGGCCGGCTTTGGAGCGACTCTTTTCTTTTTGTTCTGCAGGCCCATGAAAGCCTGGACACGCTCCTGAACTGTTTTGACTTCGTTTTCCTTAGCTGCGTTGAGAACAGAAGGCTGGCTGTCGTTTCAAATGGTGCTGACACGGTACAACCAACCGAGAAGCGATCTTAACGCATTGAAAACAGAAAAGTCATGACAGACCATAACAACACCAGTAACAATAGCAAGCAGTGCGAATTATCATATTCTTTTTCGTTTTACACTACAGATGCATCTAAAAACCCAGATTATCTGTGCTAACCCTCAAAAGCGCTGTCAGACTCATGCGAGTCCCTCGACAGAGCCAACCCCAGCTCGACATACCTTCATCTGTGTTGCCGGTGCTCTGCTCCATCTGCTTGAACTTGCTCAGCATGCGTTTGGTGGTGTCGCTGTGCAGCAGCTCCGGGTCGGCGACCGGGGCCTCCATGACGGCCTGACCGTCCGGCGAGTCCCCCTGCGTCCGTACAGGTCAGCGGTCAGCACAGGTCACACAGATCAGCGGTCAACAGAGGTCAGTGGTCAGCACAGGTCAGCGATCAGCACAGGTCAACACAGATCAGCGGTCAGCACAGATCAGCGGTCAGTACAGGTCAGCAGACAGCGTCAACACAGGTCAGCGGTCAGCACAGGTCGTGGTCAGCGGTCAGTACATCAGCGGTCAGCGCAGGTGAAGCGGTCAACAGAGGTCAGTGGTCAGCACAGGTCTGTGGTCAGCGGTCAGTACAGGTCAGCGGTCAGCGCAGGTGAAGCGGTCAACAGAGGCCAGTGGTCAGCACAGGTCTGTGGTCAGCGGTCAGCACAGGTCAGCGGTCAGCGCAGGTGACGCGGTCCGCCGGCCGACCGGCCAGGCCGCGGGCCGGTGTACACGACAGACCGGCAGTCCTGGTGCACCGCGCCCACAGTACCAGAAACGGCGGCGCTATCGGAGGCTTAGCGGCCCGCTAATCGCAGCAGCTGATATAATGCCGATAGCACAGCGGTTCTGCCAGCGGCAGGATAGGCCTCTGCTAAGGAGCGGCAAGTCTATGGCACGCTTCGGTACACGCCCCACTTGACACTCACTGCACAGAACTGCGCGGCTGATTTTGGATGGCTCTCTATATACACGTGTTTCATCCAACGGGAGTGAAGCGGTCACAAATTTGACAGTGCTCGTTGGGTTATTAGCTTGCTGGCGAGTCGTAAAGGCCAGTTACCCCCATGCATCGAGGGGACAGACACTAGCGATAGACTACAAAAAGGCAGACGAGGTGTCTTCTGGAGCTTCTGTGAAAGGCAGCTAGCGAGAGGAATGCATCTAGCCAACTTACCACACGACCAAGAGGGCGAAGCCATAAAAGTACCAACACTACAGCACTCCAAAACTTCACGCAGCGGACAGCAAACAAGTGCTTCGCGGTCAGAAGGGCCAGAAGTGTGTGCGGAGAGGGTGCCGCGGCAAAAACGGCCGCAGTCAGAAAAAAAAACGCCACGAGCGAGCGACAGGAGTGAGCCGGCGCCGCCGCCGGTGAGGTGGCTGCCGGTCAGCACCTTGGCGTTGTGCGCGCGCGGCGGGGTGGCCCTGAACGAGCGGGCGCGCCGCGGCTCGCCCTGCCGTAGACCCTCGAAGAACTGGAACCGACTGGAGATGGCCGAGTTGGGCGCCACGACGTCGCCGCGCCGGCCGGGCCTCTTGGCCCAACACTGCGGGGAGTTCTGCAAGGCGCCAGGGCCAGCTGACGCCGGACAGCGGGTGGGCAGGTGGCCACCACCGGGACGGTACCAGCGGGTGGACAGGTGGCCGCCACCCGGACAGTACCAGCGGAAGGGCAGGTGGCCGCACCGGCCGGTAGCGGGTGGACAGGTGGCCGCCACCCGGACGGTACCGGCGGGGGCAGGTGACCACCATGGGGACGGTACCAGCGGGTGGACAGGTGGCCGCCACCCGGGCCGGTAGCAGCGGGTGGCTACCACGCGGTGGGCGATGTCAGGATTATCGGCGAGGAGCACGCCCGAGCGACGTCCTAAGCTGCAGCCGTCCACCGCCTACTTCTCGGCATGCCTCGAGCGCACCGTCGCCATCTCTGCACCAGGCGAGGGCAGAGTGTGCAAAAGAAACCATGTCGCAAGTTCATAACGCAGAATCTTATTGACACGGAGACGATACACAGGAGGCTTCCACTGCACGCACTCTCCCGTCACCAGCAAGTGTCCGCGCCGGTGGACGACACCAGGACGTCTCAGTTGACAGCGGCCGCGTGCGTTGGCGGCGGGGCCGGCGCTGCGCGGGCTGCTGCCGGCCGGGCGGCACAGCGACGGAGGGCGGTCGGTGCACACTTACCCTGGCGAGCTCGCTGCCGCCGGCGTCCGACGACAGGCTGGCGAGGGCTGACTCTCCTGCCGCCGAGCTCTGGTCGTGGGCCAGCGAGTGGCCGTTGTGACTGCCGCCTGCAGCGAGGTGGAGCGGGCGTGTCAGCCGGGGCCGGGACAAGTCACGCCAGACCACGGCCGGTCAGGTGACGCCGCAGGCAGCCCGCGGAGCACAGGACGACACGAAGCGCTACTCACTCAACGGCAGCTGTGCAGGGTCTGAGCCTCAAGACGACGGGGTAGACGGGCACCGATAACGCAGCTTTAGATAGCGCGGGCCGGTTACGATGACGTCGACCGTGCCTGCCCACTCCAGATTTGAAGCTTATTAACCGCGTCCGTGTGGGCTTAGTGACTAACCGCCACCTCGCAGTTCTGCGCGCACACCCTGGCCGAGCCCTGCGTGTCGTGTGCAGCCGCCGGCTTGGCGCTGGCGCCGCCGCAGCCGTCCGTACCGTTCTCGTGACGGCCGGCGCGTCGGCGTCGGCGTCGGTCTCCGCGGACGCCGCACGTCGCCGCGCTCGAAGCGGGACGCCATGTCGGGCCGCCCTGCGGCGCGTCACGGCCTCGTGGTCGCGCGCCGCCCGCCGGCCGCGGCGAGCCGGACTCCTGCACCGCCCGCTCGTATGAGGCCCGCAGGTTAGCCCTGGCGGTCGGTCCGGACACCGAGGTCAGCGAGGGCGAGAGCGCTCCACCATCGAGCGCTGTCAGCTGGACAGGCGCTTACGAGGAGCGACTAACGCAGCGCGCAGCCGAGTTGTAGACGAGCCGAAGACAAGCACAGTTCTTATAGTCGCCAAACCATTCGATGCTATGATACAGGGTGGGATTCAAAATCAATTACACGGAGTGGAAAAATAAGCCATCCTCGGCCAGCAATACACGAGAGAGAGTTGTGTGAAGAGGTATATATATATATATATATATATATATATATATATATATATATATACCAGCTTGAAGCAGGTTTTTAACTGTAGATAAACATCTACGAACGCCCAATGACTAATGAACGGCGTGCGAACAGAACGCAACAACAAACAAACCAACATCACTGAATAAGCACTGGCAGCAAGTACTCACCAAGAGTTCTGCAGACAGGACAGCCCAGCACCGTCACGTGTTACATGGGCACCACAGCTGAAGACCCACCCGGCGTGCATGGCGTCAGCTGAGTACGTCTATGTTAGTCTGCTGGTGGTACGACGCAGTGCGATAACACGCACCGGCGCCGCACCCGCCTCAGGAGGCGCACGTCACACGTTTAAGAAGTATCGTTATTAGCGACGACGGAAAGAGCATCGTAAGTGTCCTTGTCATGAAATGTCAATGAGGTTCCACACAGCGATGCTCTACAGCAAGGCTCGTCCCAAGAAGCCTCCTCTGCTGCAGCTACAGCACGTCCGGCTTCCAGGACGCTGTGCTGTTACAGCGGGGTCACCACACTGGCCAATGAGGCGAGGTGTCGCGCGCCAATACTGTGGGTGAGGCACCGAACCACGGCTCAGGCCGTTGAAGTACCCTGCGCGCCTTCTGCACGGAACGGCACCACCGGCCCCCGCATGAGACTCCGCGCATGTGGGCCGTAGTGCACCTGCTTCTGGAGCCCGCTGTACAGATATTACGAAAGACTGCCGCCACCTCCTCATTGAGCAGTACGGCGGATAGGGGCGAGTTCCCGCTACCGTGACCTTTTAGAGGGTCCAGCACCGCCACCGTACAACCATGCGACACCTGCGAGCCTGGTCTACCGAGTGTGGGTCATGCGGCACCCGACGTACTCTACTACGCTGACGACGAGGATCGGGTCCTCCCAGAGAGCGTCGGCTCTCGGCCTGGGCCTCCTGCTCCCTCAGGGCCCTCCTCGGTAAGCCACGCTTGTGTTCGCGCGCCTACGGGCAGGGGCGGCCGCTCAGGCGCGCTCGACGCCCGGCGCTCGGCCGGCGCGGGCTGGCGCATGCATGCAGCCGCGCACGAGCTACAAAGCCACGCGCACCGGACGACGCGGCAACCAAACGGAAATGCAAACATGCACAGGGTTCTGATGAGCTTCATGATGGGACCATGGCGTCGCCAATGGTCACACCACCATCTCGAATGAATTAAGAGGGACGCCGTGTCCCACGTCGATGTGCCGCCCCCACATCCACTCACTGAGCAGAGCGGCCGCTTCACGGGCGTGTGCTCAGTGACCGGCCCCGCCCTGCCACACACCTCCCAGCGCGCCGCGGGTCAGTCGACACAGCACCGAGACGGACATGCCGGCGCGGCGGCCGCCACACTCACGCCGCAGATCATGCCGCCGCAGCTTGGTCTGCTCGCCCTTGTCGTCGGGCGTGGGCTCGCGGCGGCCGCCCTCCGCAACCGGCTCTCACGTCTCCAGGCCGGAGAAGCTGATGGGCCGCTCGCCGCCGCGTCTTGCTGGTGGAGCGCAACCAGGTCCGGGTCGCGCCGCTGCTCGTCGCCAGAGTCCGCCGACCTCGCGCCGGAGGCCGAGTCCGCGTCCCGCGCCGAGTCACGCTCCTGGAACCTGGTGGTCGGGCAACGTCACTAGTGCTGCCGCGGCCGGCCGCCAGGCGGAACTGCGGCGCTGGTATTGCGCCGGACGGGGGGTTGCAGATCGGGACGCGTAGCAACACTGTGGGGACAAACTTCGGCAGGTCAATTTAGAGAGCAGTACCAGAAACTCAGAACAAACTCAGTAAAACCAGTAAGAAGCATCTCTGACATGATACATAACACGAAATGAAACATCGGTTCATCGTAATCGGAGGAACGAATATGATGAACTAAACACGAGAGTGCGGCTTCCCCATCGCGGGCATAATTGAGCAAAATGCCACACAGATGGTATGGCATTGCATACTGCAAGTACCGGATATTCGGGGCGTACCTCTTCATTTTGTTGGTGAGGATGCTCTGCGAGCGCTTGACCTCGACTGAGGCCAGGCCCTTCTCCTGGTCGTCCTCATTGGTGCGCTCGAACACCGAGAAGCGGTCCTTAACGTTCAGATTCTGCAGGTCCTCCAGTCCATAGTCCGCCTTGTTCGAAGCTGAAAGGAAGGAGCACGCTGGCTTGAGTTGTGACATTCGTCGCGACAGAAAGGGAACACTACCCAACATGCTCACTGCTGAAGACGAGCCGCTCACCACCAACAAAGTGCGCCACCTAGCTACGCTCCGGGCCGAGGCCGATTCCAGATAGCACACCACCTGCACGACAAGTAGCCGTGGACAGGATCGAGCCCACTACACAGGCCGGAACAGAACGAAGGTAGCGGTCCTTCTCGTGGATGGCACCGCCAGAAACAGCTCCCATCAGCTTTTACGTTTCCACCCCACGACTGAACGTGAGGCCGTGCGTGCGGGATCCGCCGCCGAACTTCAGGCCTCGGAAATGGGCCGTCCCGACATCACTCTGCCATCCTTCCAGAACCTCATCACGTCTGTCAACTTGGCATGCCCTTCCACTCCGAAGTCGCGCGAGCCATCAGCCGGGCGCCGCCTGGAGCAGCGGCACGACCTTGGGCCGGTGACACGGCCGTCGGCGGCGCGTGCGTCGACAGCGGGTGCCCCTCCGCGGCACGCGCCACCGACGCGCCGTGCCGGGCCGTGCCGGCGGCGGGCCCCTTACGAATTCATCGCCGCCTCCTCCCGACGCGAGCGGCTCGGGGAGGTGGTGCCGGTCGGCGACCGGCCTTCCCGTCTCACGCGGAAGGAGCGTGCGCTTCTGCAGGCTAATTAGAGCGCCGCCAGCGGGTGCCGCTCCGACTCGCATCCGGGACACTCTGCTGGGCTTTTAGCGACGCAACGTCGCCTCAAGAGAGCAGGAGCGCGTGGGCGTGTGGGGTATGGTTCCGTGATTGGCTGGAAAGTCCGCCCGTTTAGCCCCAGGTCCCAGTCGTGCGCGGATCAGCAAGTAGAGGTTTAGGGACCAAAGAGCGACAGACAAAAGACCAGTCAGTTTAGCCACGTTTCAAACGGCGTGACCCAGTGATCAAATGACATCCGTCAGCGCCGAAACGAGACAGCTAAGGACCAGTGGTAGCCGACGGTGACCGAAATAACTAACAATGGGGCGACGCGCCGAGCCGCCAGCGCCCGCCGCCGCAGGGGGCTGGGGAACGCCGCCCCTCGGCAGTCAAACTCGACCCGACCAAGTCGTGACATGAGGCCGCCAAACACGGGGCGTGACTGACTGCACACCAGAACTGATCAGCACACCGGTCTGGCACGACCAGAAATGCATTGTCGATGGATAGCGGCTCAATGACAGTCCACTGCTGGTCATTACCTTCTTTTGGACAAGTGTTTAGGCCACATACGAGGTGACTACACTGGTCCGCGTAAAACAGCCTGGCTTATCAATCACCGGTGAAGCAAGGAATTTGGAAGCCCAATGATTTGGAGATTCTCATGCGGAACATGGGCAAAGCAAGGATCTGATAAGCTCGCTGATTTCTCCGTATTCTTTTCTGCATCAGTGTACCGTGACTGAACCGTGATTATTCCCAAGAGGCAGCCGGTAGCCATGTGGAACAGCCCAAAATTAAAGGAAGCGCCAGCGATGAATAATTTACAGGCACTCAGCGTCGGCGGCCCTGCACGCATCCCCGGGCCGTATCTGTGAGCCTGCACAGTACTGGGACTGCATCACAGCACCGGGACTGCATCACCAGCGCCGGTACTGCATCACAGCGTCAGAACGTCCGAACCGCCCTAGCGTTTGACTGCATTACAGTACCGAGCCTCCATCACAGCGCCCGGACTGCATGACAGCACCGGGACTACATGACAGCACCGGGACTGCATCACAGCACCACGACTGCACCACAGCGCCGGTTCTGCATCCCAGCGTCAGAAACGTCGGAACCGCTCTAGCGTTTGACTGCATTACAGTACCGAGCCTTCATTACAGCGCCGGGACCGCATTACAGCGCCGCGACTGCATCAACAGCGCCGGGACTGCACCACCGCGCCGGGACTGCATCACAGTATCGGGACTGCATCACAGCGCCGGGACTGCATCCCAGCGTCAGAACGTCGGAACCACTCTAGCGTTTGACTGCATTACAGTACCGAGCCTTCATCACAGCGTCGGAACTGCATTACAGCGCCGCGACTGCATCACGGCACCGGGACTGCATCACCGCGCCGCGACTACATCACAGCGTCAGAACGTCGAAACTGCACCTGCTTCGGACCGCTGCATAGCACCGGGACTGTTTCGGGGCGGGTCGGGCGCCGCAGCCAGGCCAGCCGGACCAGCGCTGCGTTAACACGGCGAGAGACGGACCGGACCGGGCCGGCACCTGTCGCGCGGCGTCTGCGGCGCGGGCGCGACAGTGGCGCAGATGCGGCGGCCGGCCGCTAACGGAGACTGATCCGCCGCTCATTCACGGCCTGATCGGCGAGACGGGTCTGGAGCGGTGTCGGCCGCCGCCGCCGCGCCGGGCGCTGGCCGAGATAAACGGGGCGGCGGAGGAAGATGGGCCTCACGCGGATCTACCCAGCTTGTAAATGTGACGAAGACAAACCAATACATGCAAAGGACGGCTGGGAGGAAGTGCAATGCTTGGCTACGGTGCCTCATTGGACATGACCGCAGAATGGGTGCACATCCAGCGTATCGTAGGTGGGACGAATGCTACTGTCCTGGATGCAGTACATCCCGGACCGATTCATCCGGGGATGCCATGGCTGATCCGATAGAATTCCCAGCTATGCTCAGTCGGACTGACTGGGTACTATGGCATGGTCGACCGACCGAACAGATGGTGAAATATCACGAAAAGGAGTGACCGAGTTCATAGTAAGACGTGGAGTCAAAGCTTCGCAGACACAGCGAGCAGTAAACTGGACGCGGTGAACGGAGCCGGTGCCAGCGCTGTCACCTGACCAGCTGCAGTTGACTGACCCCATCGGTGACCGTAACCGCACGCGCCGTCCACGTCTTCGGCGTGAGCGTCGTGACCTGGTCGCCCTGGTGCCGTGATCACTAGCTTGGCGATCACTCCATCAGACATCACGAACATCAGGAAAGTGGCGAAGTAGACCCTTTGCACCGCAGGAGCTCCACTGACGCCGCTCGGGATAACAATCCATTCCGTCAACAGTTCAATGGGGCAATGGAAGCGAACGGGAAACGTGCCGTTATGACATTTCCAAAATCATAGGTTGTTCAGTGCATTAGCGAGGAACATTATTATAACATAGATAAGCCAGTGGTATTAGCCTCATTCCTCGGAGAAAAACCAGGAGAATGGAGATATAGTTGGGTTGATATTTTGGCAACAACATGCCTTCATCGAAACAATAGCCGAAGCTGACTTCTGCTATTGTTTCGATAAAGGCCTTTGGCCGAATTTTCAACCCAACTATATCCCTTTCTCCTGGTTTTTCTTCGAGGAATAAGGCTAATACTACTGTTTTATCAATTTCCAAGGCCGGGCTCATGCATGGTAGCGCAGATTGTTGTGACATCCTTTTCTGCATCTGTTTGGTCCTCGCCATTCTACCACTCCAAACGGCGTCGTATCTTGGGTGTACGATCATGCCCGCCATAAGTCATTTAACGACGGCCCGCTTGAACGCAACAGCTGGCAAGGGACATGGTAATTCGCCACCAACTCCTGGCAGGTGACCACAACGAGGGGCAGGCTGGCCACATCCGCACGTGCTGCCGCCCAAATCGACCGAGCCCGCGGCCGTTTTTGCCAGTTTTCGCCGGCGCGGCTGGCGCCGGCTGGTCCCGGCTGGCCGCCGCGGCGCCCGGCTGTGCGGCCGCCGCGGCAGCCGTGTTACTTTCTGAGCGGTCTGACCGAACAACACCATCTGCGCCGACCGCGGCCGGGCGCCCGTGGCCAAAACGCCCCGGGAAGTGGCGCGTCAGCGGCAGATGCGACGCCGCCGCGCCGCTACTAACGGAGGCGGCATCTGACCAGAGCGGTGCCACACGCGCCGCCCGGCTTTGGGACGCGCACTTGAATGGGGTTAAAACACAGCTGGGCCGGAGAAAACGGAGAACACGGCACCGGGCCGCTGACAGCACCTGCCACAGTGGCGGCCGTCGGTGAATGGTTCACAAATCGACGATAGGATCGGGAGAATGACTTCGATGTCATCACGTGGCCAATAAAAATTATGCGAAGCCGGGGAGAAAAAGGTCCTTGGACAAGCCACGGTCAGATGCTACGAATTAGCTGCAGAGAAGTCACTGGGATCACGTGCACACGCCGATCTGGCTGAGAAAAAAAGTAATATACCCAATGCACTGCATTGCTGTGTTGCAGATAAACCGATCCTCTAATCCGGCAGTGAGCATCAGCCATAACCGGATATGACAGCAGGACGAACAAATGCGCGCATAGTCTAGGCGGGAATGTTGTTGAAAGTCAGTCGAGCCGCTCGATAGGTTCCTCTGACTAGCGTCAAAAATGATATCACTCCTTTTACTCTTATAATCGTGTAATAGCATGGCGGGGGGGATGGCACTTGCTCACATCGGCTCGGAGGGGGGGGGGGGGGGCTAGCCGATAAGGTTGATCTTACGTACCCCAAGAACGCGATGTCTCCCGGATTGCGGTCACGTAAATTTGCGTTTTCGATGTCAATGATTACCAATGCTGTTTTTTCGATCAGCCTGTGGCACGCTCACTTTGTGTCCATTTTCAAGTTAAGTTCCCCTCCCATTGCAAGATCTTGCACCCCCCTGTTAACAATACATCAAGTACACGAATAAGTCGTGATATACAATAAAGTGAAACAAACAAATTGCTTCTATGTGCAACTCCCGTTTATAGATGGCGAACTGCGAAGACAGGTGAATGCGACCGGCCACCTTTTACTACTTAAATGCTGCTGCATATTGTATTGCGGTGCTCCTTTGTCCCGATCCATGCGTTATCGCGTGAAAAGCCTGCCAGTAAGTTCAGACTGATATAACATATTACGGAATCGGCCTGACGAAAGCTGATAAGGTACCTATAGGACACTATGCGGTTAAAACTCACAAAACAAGAAGACTAATAGTGATGTCTTAGGAAGCTATTGTACCAGAACTTCAGGGCTGCATTCCATTGGTCATTTTTGTCTTTTTGCCCGTAATCATTAAAAGTCTGACAGGAGAATTGAGGGGGCCAACTTAAATCAGCGTTGGGGGGGGGGGACTCAGGCCCCCGAAAGCATATACCGTGCATGAAGACGTTGATATAAATGTAGACTTGTATCGTGATCATGAGGCCATCACAGCTGATTTAATAAATCCAACACCGAGCCGCACTGCCGGTGAGCAAGCTAGGCGAGGCCCGCAGTAAAGCCGAGCCGGGCGGGAGTCACAGGGGGGCCGCTGAATCCCAGCGCCAAATCGGCTCAACCTCGTCCTCAATCGAGACAAACACCAACCATAAACGCCAATGACATCGCACCTGAGCCCGACCGACGTCATCCTAACACCGGTATTAAAAATAATTGGCCACTCAAGATCACAACAGTGGTTCATTACCCGTATATTGATCGGCCGTTTAACAGACCGCTGTCATCGGCCAACATGCAGATGCTGCCGAGCTTCATAAACGGTGCTTTGTTCTGAGTCACGATGCGGCGGAACACGACACACCCATTGTTTCCTACTGACAGTTCCGTGAAACATATCCCAAGGGTTCCAAAGTACGCAATATATGTCTAACAACATTGACGTACACGGTCACGATGCTACCAGAACCGTCTGAGTCGATCTACAGCTCATGACAAACAGCGAGTGACGAAAGGAGCCAATACCTAAGAACTCACAAGCAATGCCGGAAACACGAAAACCCCGAACAGCCCTCGGAAACTACCACACAAAAGAAGCATAAATGCGCCGGACAAGCGCGCCATCTACCTTTCCTGCCGCGGACGCGCATGCTGGTGGAGCGGTGCACGCTCTTCAGCTCGCGCACCAGACTCTCGCGCATCTGCGCCATCATGTCGTCACCGCTGCCGCGCCGGAACATGACGCGGCTGGAGCGGACGGCGCGCGCGCCGCCGGTCACCTCCCAAACACCAAGCGACGACTGCCGGCGGCGACGGCGGCCGGCAGCGGCGCGACGCTGGCGCCGCCCGGCGGCCGCGGCGCACACCACGGCAGCTCGGAGCCCGGCATCCGACGGCGACAGACCGCGGCCTCCCGAGTTATCTATTGATGCGTTTGACAGCTCAAGCCATTACCACTGCTTAAGGAAACCTGGATACCGCGACCGAAGTTTCTTACAGCGGGAATCGAACCCAAAACCTTTTGCTCGCGAGTCCTGCACAAAAGAGGCAGAAACACCAGCACCTCGTGGCCATTGGAGCTTTACGACACACTCAGCTGCTGCGGCTATATGGCGTCGCCTGTCTCTTACCCTGGCAGGAAGGGCGGACACCGCGAGAAATCGAACCCTGTACCTCTGGTTTCCCAGACGTGCAGCCTCGTACCTGGCCCAGTGCCTCGTAGCTGACCGACCACTCCCACCATCCCGCCCGTGGCAGCATGACCGACCATGCTGACATCGATACGCCGTCCTTTCCGGTCGTTTGCGGTGATAATAGCGGCAGCGGAGGGCGGCCGGCAGCTCCGCTGATAGGTCAGGCGGACAACGGTAACGTCATGATCGGAGTTTGATTGAGCGGCGAGCGCTATGCGCTCTCGGCCGTGCCGCGAGCGAACTGTGTCAGCCGACGGCCCGGCGCGCGCGCAGGTGGCCCACCAAACACAGCCCGCGGAGAGATCTAACGACAGAAGGAAAAAGTTCATTAAAAGGCTCGAGGTTTCGTCGGCTGCGTCGGCAGCAGCAGAGCAACAGATGCCGGGCGCCGACAGGCCAGTGGCACAGTGAGAGTAGGCTGGAGAAGACGGATAGCTGGCGAAGGACGTGACGATGGCCGCGTCCTGGGAAGCCGCACTGGTGCCGACACGGCCACGCTAGCAACGCGGCTCGGGACTCCAAGCTGACGGAATCGCGGCCAAAACCGTCGTGGCATGATTCGGCATGAGAGGTAGGAATAGGCCGGAGCCTGTCGCGTTTTGCAGAGATGTAGGGATCTATTCCGCAACAACTTGTCAATACTAAAGCCAACCGTGCAAACGCATTGTTCACCGCGTTTGTAAGCACCTACGGAACGTGTTTGTATCTACAGAGGGAAATACGATAAATCACATGGTTTCATCAGCGGCTTGCTGTTTATTTCAACAGCGCATTACGATATTCTCTGCTGAGCTGATTGCTCCTCAAGGAGTGACATTAACAATGAAAGTCGCAAATTTTTCCTCACTATAGCCCACCTCGACCGGCCGGAACGCACCCGGGAAGAGAGGCAGAAAGGACGCCGTTTCCCGTACAGCTTGTGGCAACAGTTTCCCGCGGCATTGGCCTTCCCCCGCCCCTCCCGACGAATAGAATAAGTTTCTGGCAGGTTTACCCCCAGGCTTAGGCTTGGTCATTGGGCCTTACGCTTTCAGGTTTAGCTTCTGTCCACCATTCCAACTGCTTTGGCAAGACATCACCAGCCCTAAGAATCTGATGAGATCAACTCCAGGCAGTCCACTCATACAGATCTCGCACCCTCCGACTCAACAGCCATCAAAAGCGGAGACGAAGCAGAACGTAGGCCGAGCGAACCCTAGGCCTCAAAAGGCCCTCAGAACGATCTTCGACCATGAAACGATACACCCTCGATCATCAAACGATAGAATAATCGAAACGTGTCCTCGCCCAACACCGAGTCGAGCATCCGAGTACCCACGACCGAGGAAACCACTGCTGAACACGCCCACCAGCCAGCGGACGCCGGACCTCCGTCCTAGCCACCATGGCCACGGTAAATACTGCAGAGAACATCAGCGCCTTCGCAACACTCCACACCTCGCCGCAGACGCGAGGGCTCATTAACGCCGCCCACATTGGGGCGACACGCCCCGTCCGTGCCGGCGGCGGCGGTGGCCGTGGCCGGACGTCGGCCCATGACGCGCCTCCCGCCCCGGCCACGTACCGAGCAGGTGCGAGAAGACGATGACGACGCCGTTGGGCAGCCGGAGCTCTTCCGTCTCGCGACTGAGGTTCGGCAGACTGGCGGTGCGCATGGTGCGTGCCGTCGGCGGACACCGAGAGCGGCGCTGCGTCGTCGTGGACTCCGCGGCGCAGACTGCGGCGCCGGCGCCGCCGCCGCCGCGACGGCGAAGTGGAGCAAGAGCTCGCGCGTCAGCCGCCACATGGCGCGCCGACAGACGGCTAATTGATACCTGAGTACAACTATTTGGCACCCGGCTGGGCCAGGCGAAAACGGCGCGGGACAATACCGGCCCGGTGTGCGGCGGCATTGGCGGCCGCTCGTGGAGCGCGGCTCCCGAGCGAAAGTCCCTCGATCGGGCTCGCCACAAGCGCCGAGAACCCGGCACGTCTCGCGCTGGCCGCAGCCGATTGTCGGGAGTTTTTGCGCGACGCCGGCAGGTGTCAGTACAGGCGCAACAGCGCCCAGGCAGGCGGCCGGGGACATTAACCCTTACTGCGACTGTGCCTAGCGAGTGAGTCGTTACGGAGCAGGCGCCTCTGATGGTCGGGTTTCTTCTTTCGTCCAGCCTTTAACCGGCTTTAAGTGACCATGAGGACACCATTTCAAGATACGTGCATGTGAACCCAGTAGGCCCCTGCATGTGCAAGACTGGGAACACTTCAATCACAGTTCATAAAATATGATTAACAGAAGCAAAAATTACAGCCCATACGACATGGAAGTCGTTTGACAGACCGTTGGGGTGCTTTCCTTCCCGCTTACCTTCGTGGCTGAAGGATGTTACCAATGGATGGCTACTGGATGACCTACTGTTCGTGAGCCTTCGGTCTGTTAATTCTGCATCGGAGTCGCAACAAAAAGGATAAGAATGGTCAAAAGGTACATAATTCAGGCCATCACTTACGCATCGACACAAAAATGATATAAAAACGGCGCGTAAGTGGATCGCAACTAAGCGGACACTCTTAAAACCCCGTTTGCGCACATCATGTTACTTCCAAACTACAGAAAAATGCCTTTGAAACCATGTTACGTACAGTGCCATCTGCTGGAGGTCATCAGACAAATAGCACCTCACTCTACCTGCTTCATTCCAAGCCACGACATCTTGGACAGCGACCGTTAGCCTCGCCAGCGAAACTCGGACAACCGTAAACGCCATCACTTAGTCTAATTCCCACTCTCTCCTGCCTCCACCGGCCTCGTTTATCACTCGGTCGTTTCGGGCCACTTCCACGGCGCACTCCCCCACCCTGCGACCTGCGACCTATACTGGTCATGGGTCAGCCCCGCCGGCGCCCACGGCATGCCGGGTCACGTGACAGGCGGCAGGGTCGGCCTCAGTCCAGCTGGAAGCCCCGCGACGGGCGGCGAAGCCAGCCTGAGCTGTGACGCCGCTGGTGGCACTGTGGCGGTCGCTCATTGACAGACAGCAAACCACATCTGATAGTAAATTCGGGCTGGGAAAACGCAGAGCCTGGCGTCCTCGAACCAAGATGGACGTCTCTCCACGCCCTTGCCGGGAGATCATCAGTCACGCCATCTGCGGACGATGGTAGCGCCATCTATACTTACCGGTACGCTGCTCGGGGCGCCATCTACCGGCCACCTTGTTGGTGGGGAACAGTTGCGCCTGCTCGTATTGCTCGCGGCTGAACGAGCCCGTGGATGACACGCTGCTCGAGCGCAGGAGCGGCTGACGGCTCGTCCGCGACTGGGACCCAGCCCAGCCGGCAGCACGTGACACCGAGCTAGGTTGCACCGCTGCCGACCCATCATCACTGGCGGGAGACGACGCTGCCGGCTCCTTTCGGACCCCGTCGGACCCGGACGTGACATACTGCCTGTCGTCAGCACCGGACACCGGCCCCACCGCTGCGACTGGGCTCGCTGCGGAGCTCCCAGCTGTGGCAGTGACGCTGACGTCACACTGCGACGGACCGTCCGGACAGCTTCTGGCCGGCGACTCCGAGTCCGTCTCCTCACGGCTGCATTCTTTGTTCTCAGGAAGGCGCGGGGACACAGCAGCTGAGACCTCAGAGTGTCCGGGAACGTCACTCGCCGCGGTCAAATCGGAAGCCACGAGTTCACTCCCAGGACGCTCGTCACTACGCTCGACAAAGGCGACACAGTCGCCTCTCTCCACGATCCCGTGCCCATCGCCCGCGCTCGCCTTCTCTTCACTGCGCCGCGCTTCGTCCTCGCTTCCATCCTCCACTCCGTCCTCGCTTCCATCCTCCACTCCGTCCTCGCTTCCAACCTCCATTCCGTGCTCCTCGCCGAGGTCGTGGCGCTGCCTCAGCCGGGCTCCCAGCAGTTCGAAGAGGGGCTGGCGCGGGTCGCGACGGCGCATCTCGGCGAGCGCAGGCCGGCGGCGTACTGCGCGCCCCGCCGCCGGCCGCCGGTAGCCCGCCGCCCAGGTGCGCCGGCACGCCCGGTCGATACGCCGCCGCCACGGTGTGCATCTGTGCACGGTGCACCGCCGAAAAAGGCCCGCCGAACGGTTCAGAAAGGAGCGACAGCTGTGACCGACCCCGGCGGTCGGCGGTCAAGAGTAGCCGCAGGCGAGCAGGCGCAGACGGCGGCGGACGATGGCGCGGCCCGACGCCGGGCTGTGGTCGGCGATGTCGGCGCAGAACGCACCACGGCTTAAGCGGATTCGATGCAGAGTGAGACGATGAATAGTGTGATTGACTGCGGATGAAATGGAGCCGCACCGTACATTCACCGGAGTGTCGTGAGCTGGCGGCACTCAACAGCACGTCGCCAGTCTCATTAAACAGCACGCTGTTCGCCTGAAGAGGACGCACGAAAGGGCTGACGCCCCGCCGCTCCTTCACTCCCGATGGCCCAGATCAGAGGAGCAGCGCTTCAGGGCGCCCGTATCAAGGCCGCCATCTCCTCTCCCACCTGACCCACCTCCGTCCACACCCCGCAGCGACAGCCGACACAAACACGCGACCACGCCGCCGGCTCACCACCGGTCGGAGACGCCTCCAGCGGCCGGCTGGCCCGGGCGTGACCGGACCAGGAGCCAGCGGGCGCCCCGGCTGCCGCCTGAGACCGGGCCGCGGTCCACTGGTCGGCTGCTGTCCGCGCACGGCGCCCATTACCCCGGCCAGCGGCATGCCAGCCGGGTGAGAGGTGAGGCCGACAGGAAGTCGGGCGGCGCGGCGCCGCTTTCCCGGCGCGGCGCCGGCGCGCGGCGCCCTGTCGTGCCGGCTGTTTACCCACCCCGATGCTGATGTGACGGGGCGGAATGCCGTGACACGCAGTCGGCGGCGTCAGCGCACCACGCGCCGCTCGAGCGGAGCCGGGTGCGCGCACCGCGTGGTCGCCGCTCATTTTTCTCTCAGCGGCCGCCGGGCCCGGCGCGGCAAAACGGGACGGGAGTAAACAAATTAGCATAGCTGGTTTATCAGGCGGCGATGCGGTGCTGCCGGCGGCGTTCAGCAGACGACCACAGCTCAGCCCCGACGATGGGCCACAGGGAGAGGCGCGACGAGCGGCGCGGGCGACGGCGGCGCTAACGTTGGCGTACCAGGTCACGCCAGCGCCCTCCCAGGCGCCAGCCGCCGGAGGCGCTGGGGCGCACCCGGCACCGAGACAGAGAGGCATTTCCGATTCAGTCCCCGGCCGCTGTGGGGCCGCAAATCAGTGCTGCCGAGCCGCCGTCCCGTGCGGACCAGCTGGCGCCGAGGTCGCCTCGACCGGTCACTCACCTGGGTCGGCGTCGGCGCTCTCGGCGCCCTCCCAGCGCACGTTCCGCGCCGGGAAGCCGTGCAGCTCGCGATACCACGACCGGTCCATGCCCGAGAAGGCCGTGGCCGACATGGCGTCGGCGCCGTCTCCCGGCCCGCTTCCACGCGGTCCCGACTCGCCGGCACGCCGCACCACTGCTACTGCCGCCGTCCAGACCCGCCGGGGCAGCGCGCGTCACGCTCGGCCGGGCGCGTGGGTCGACCCGCGACCCTGCGCTCGGTTCGCTCCAGCGCTGGCTCCAGCGGCCGCGCGACTACAGCGGCGGCGGCGGCGGCGCCGGCGCCCCCTCACGGCCGGCCGGCGAGGAAAACAGCCGGCGGCGCGGCGGCGGCCAGGCCGCCCTGGCCAACCGCGCGCTGTGCCGCCGCCCGCCGAGGTCGGTCGCCGGGTCCGTCAGGCCGCCGGCCGCCGCGGGGCGACATCAGCGTCCATGCAGGCGGCGGCAGAGCCGGCCGCGCCCAGGCTCGCGCCGGCCGCATTCCGGACGGGCCGGCGGCCGGCGGCGCGCTCCCCTTGTTTGTGTTTCCCGCCCCGAGTCGGCGTCCCGGAGCGCGGCCTCTCGAGAGTCGAGAACGGCCCAAAACGCGGCCTCCCGAGAGTCGAGAACGGCCCGGAACGCGGTCTCTTCAGAGTCGAGAACGGCCCAGTACGCGGCCTCCCGAGAGTCGAGAACGGCCCGGAACGCGGTCTCTCCAGCGCCGAGAACGGCCCAGAACGCGGCCTCTCGAGAGTCGAGAACGGCCCGGAACGCGGTCTCTCCAGAGCCGAGAACGGCCCGGAACGCGGCCCCTCCAGAGTCGAGAACGGCCCGGAACGTGGCCTCTCCAGAGTCGAGAACGACCCGGCGAGTGACTCAGGTGCACCTGGCGCGCCCCGACTGGCGACACGACCCTGACGGCGGCGGGGTGTTCTGCGAGGCACGCAGACTCTTGACGGGCACAGGTACACACGGCAGGGTAACGCTAGATCCACCGTGGACAGCGGATCAGCCCCAGCTATCGCGGCGGCGTTGGTAGCACCGACAGCGTGACCTCGAAATGCCGCGGTGTCAAGGGGCTATCGCCCTTGTGACGGTAACCGGGGGCTGCTCCGCGGCGCCCGCTGCTCGGTAATCATGGACAGCGCGGGGAGATAGCTCAGACGCATGCACCGAGCCGGCGCCCCGGTGTGGCAGCTAAATGGGCCTAATTTGGTGTAATGAGCGCCTGATTCGGGCTGCTCGCCGGCCTGTCAGAAGCCGTGTTTAAGCCATGGGGCCACATGGCCACAAGTCGAGCATTTCTCCTGCACAAGATCCGAATACGGTCACGTGACATCTTATGACCTAAACCCCTAAACACCATAAAGCAAACGATGGGAATGTGCACTTAAACGAGTACTGGATATAACATAACGATGCAGACTACCCTTAAGATATATTTGTCGAACGCAAGCGTTTCCCTGGTGCGCGGAACTGAGAGCAGGTCGGCTATCCACTGACGTCGGCAAGATGCAGACCAACTGGGCCCAGCGACGGAGGCTTCACCACGTCCACACACCATTACCGTGTCACCGTAGCCCGAAAAGCCCCCGCCCCGCCTCCCCAAACAGCCGAGGTACTAACCGGCCCGCACGCCCCAGCAAGATAACAGCGCCCCAATACACGCCACGTCGGCGCGGCCTGCGCCGGCCGGCGGCGCACCAGACGGGCCGACAGGTGCGTTGGAGGCCCCCTCCCCCTCTTCCCTCCCCGCTGCGGTTGAGACGTGTCAGGCCGCACTCACCGCCTAATGGGCAGGCAGTTCGCTCGGCCGCCGCGCCGCGAGGGTCGGGTTTTTTGCCCCGCCGAATAACCCGGGCCGACCGCCGACGCCAACATACCCCGGCCAGCCTTTGTCACGGTAATCCGGCCAGCAAGCGTATACAGTTTTTGTAGGAGAGGGCAGAACGCTGATAGTTTACGGCAGTTAATAAACGATGGGTTGCTGCATGGAATGGTCATATCAGGTTACATCGCCATGAACGCATCTGTCCGAAATCGCACGCTTAGTCGATCGGAGGGTAAATCTTACGTCTAGCAAACGCGTTTTACGGCAAGAATCACGAACTAACTACATCGCTTTTGGGAACGGAAAATGAAAACTTGCCACGATACGCACGCTGAAATATGTCCACCTTACCGACCGCTATGAGATACCTGTGTCAGTCCCTTCCAGAACACAGCCATTTACATGAATATTCCAATCACACCTATGCTTGAGCGCGAGATGTCAGCTTGAGCCGACGGTCCGGGTTATGGGCAGCTACCGGAAAGGTCCTGATACGTGGTCGTCGGCGTAGATCATGCGGCAGGCAGGCGCGCTTACCAGATAGAAGAAGGCCCGTTAAGCTGAGCTCCCACGGGGCCGCCCCTCAACAGCACTGCCCTGTCAGAGGCATGCATGACACTCAAAAGTGTGATCCGCAGTTTCAATGTCAATTTCAATGTTTGTTTTTTAATTAAGTGATCGGTCCAAAATATTGTAGCTCTCTCTCTCTCTCTCTCTCTCCTCTCTCATCTCTCTCTCTCTCCTCTCTCTCTCTCTCTCTCTCTCTCTCTCTCCTCTCTCCTCTCCTCCTCCTCTCTCTCTCTCTCCTCTCTCTCTCTCCTCTCTCTCCTCCTCTCCCTCGCCCTCTCCTCCCCTCGCCCTCGCCCTCCTCCCCCCCCCCTCGCCCTCGCCCTCGCCTCGCTCGCCCTCGCCCTCCCTCTCCCTCTCCCCTCCCGCTCCCTCCCGCTCCCGCTCCCGCTCCCTCGCTCCCTCTGCCTCCCTCTTTCCCCTGCACATGAACATACTAGAGATATCCTCCGTTCACCAGCAGTTAATCACGAGAGGCTAGTCGAAACGCAATATACAGCCTCATCGAGCCTTATCGACTCCAGCGCCACGCAACAGCCGAACACTGCTATGCCGGGTTATGTTCGACTAGTGGCTCAGCTCTCCCCGCGGACGCCACCGATGGCGGACGCGGACAATGACGTCCGGCCCAATCCGAGAACAGGACAGGTGGCGACGCATGAGTCAGCTGTTCGCGGCTACCGCGGGTTATGGCCAGCTACTGGCGAAGTCCAAGCAAGTGGACGCAGCCGCCGCCGCGCCGCGCCGCTCCCGCCCGCAACGCACCAACCGCAGACGAGGAGTGTACACAGAAGGCGGGCGATTATATATTTGCTGAGGAGCTTACTTCGCGTACAAATCACGGTCGGCCCGGCATCGCACTGGCGGCCGTGACACCATTTTCACACCAACGCTTGGGTAGGAACGAACGTCTGGGCGACTAAAATCAGCGCAGAAGAGGCAGGCAGGCGGGTGCAGTGGGCAGCAGCGTGTGGTGTCAACTGTCCGCGCCGGCTGTTAGAGTTATGGGCAACTTATCACTTCGAACAGGTACCGCCAACGTACACCGACCTCAATTACGCCGATAACCCATCCGAGTGGAGGGGGGCAGCTGAGCAGTGATTGTATGAGAGAACTGACTGATAGATAAAGCGATTGAAGTGCTACTCTACTGAGCTGGACGGGCGCGGCTAACAAAAGGACTCGCGACTATGTAGCCGGCAGCTGAACAGACACTACCGGTCGAACAGCCCACATCACAACGTCCCTTGCCAAAGAGGGATACGGAGAACAACGGACACAAATACGGGCTAGGCGCCTAACTTTACCGGCTAATGTCAATAGGTGGACAACAGCGGGCCGGGCGGAGAGAGTTCGGACATAGGTCCGGGTGGCTCAGATATCGTGTCACGGCACACCAGCTGTGCTAACAACAGGTGCAGATAAATGGCCCGTCCGACGATGCAAGGCTTCTCCTAAAAAGGAGGTCTGGCATTTACGCGTTAAAAAGATGCAGTGTGCGACGCGCCAACCAGACAGCATACGCGGGACACGGGCGGCGTGCTCAGCCTAGCCACGAGTCCCGTGCGCCGGCTATTTGGCCACCGGAAGTCCGATTACACACGTCAAGCTGGCGCTTCTGCATCGCCATGCTTTAACGACCCACAGACAGTGCCAGAAGTGCACGGTCGCATAATCCGTTCCCTCCTCAATACGAATTACCCTCAGCTGCCCATGTAAACGGGGTGAGTAACAGGCGTCAGCTGATCAGGGGTTATGGACGGCTAGTTGTTTGGTCCCACAAGTCCGCTTACACACGCCGTTCGTGCTTTCTGCACACCACGCGGCGGGCGGGATGAGTGCGGACTCCAGCGCCGGCCGATGTCAGGCTGGCCGCGGCGCCATCTGGGATCAGCTGACTTGAGGTTATGGACGACTACTTGCCCGCTCCCCACTAGTCGGCTCACTCACACACCCCTTTTGTCTGCAGTCGCCCAGACTGTCGGGAGCGGGCCAAACCGCCACTGCAGACCGGGCGAACAGGCGCGGTGCGGCGTATGACGTCAGCTGCTGGCAGCCGATGTTATGGGTAGCTACTGACTCGGTCCTGACAAGTCAGGTTACACACGTGGCGCGAACTACACACACCGCGGACCGATCGTGCGTGACCGTGCTTGCAGGCTGGGTATTTTCACAACGCAAATAACGGCCCGTGTCCGCAACTGAACAGCGCCGGTATTAAGGAAGTCGGCGATTTGCTAGCTTGCAACTAGTAATGAACCAATGGACACAGACCAGACGGCCCCGGCCCTCTGCGTTCCGGTCCGGGCCGCGGCGGCGCCAGTGAGGCCGCGCAGGTGCCGTCTGGCCTGGTGGCGGCCGCTTCCGGCCCGACCGGTCGGCGGGCGGCTCGGCGCGGACCGGCGGGCGCCACCAGCCGGCGCCGGGCGGCACATGCCGGCCGCCGGGCCGGCGCCCTTCCGGGGCAGCTGCCGGGCGGCTGTCACTCGGCGCCCATCACACCACGCGCCGGCCGCTTTTTGCACGGCTGCAGGCCGCTAATGCGGAGCACACGGTGCGTCGATCAGGGGTCGGGGGACGCGCAGAAGTCGCCCGACCAACGCACAGGCCGCCGGCCGGCGATCGCCCCGTACTCGCCGATGAATAATGCATTGTCGGCATAACTGGACCGATCCGCGCCGGCCGATGGCCGATCCGGCACCGCCATTGTCCGCGGCGAGGTGACACGTCCCCGACCAGGAAGCGTACCGTCGTAACACTAACATTTGCATCGGCGCAAAGGCTGGCAAACGGCCAGACAGGAGCGCACCGCACACGCGGTACCGATGAGTGTCCGTGCCGGGCCGCCGACCTGACGCTGTGGCTCGCCAGGCTCGCCGCCGTGATGGCGACACCAGTCGGCGACCGGGCGCCCTTTGGCGCCGCCGCCGCCGCCGGCTAGCGGACGCAGCCACAGGTCGGTGCCCACAACGGGACAACACGACCGATATCATCGTGGCCAGCAGGGCCCGGTCGTTCGCACGGGGCGGCCGGCGCGGTCCAGCGCGCGCCACCCGGCCGGCCGCCAGCCCCGCGTTCCGATCGGACGCTCGCAGCGGCCCTGAAGCCCGCAAGAGCCAGCGGCCGGGCCGCGTCGACGCAGAGGGCGGCGCCCGAGCGCGCCAGAGACGGGCGACAGGCCAGTGTTCGGAGGGCCGCCGGGGGTGAAGCGCCGCACCGTGGCTCAGCGGGAGCAGCCGAACCGGACGGCTGGATGACTCGTCACCACTCACGCCGCGCGCCAGTTTTCTGCGCGTGTTCGCGACACACGCTCAGAGTGCCGAACGGCAGGCTTGACGGGACGACACCGCTGGTCCAGGCTGGTCTGCGGAAATAAATGCCTTCCAACGACTCCCATCGATCCCGCCATTCAGCCTACAATGGCTCTAACGAAGTGAGACCAAAACGGGCATCTGGCCGCTTTGGTCTCACTTCTCAGCTGGCGGCGCAGGCTCCGCTCGCCCGCGCCGCCCGAGCCGCCAGCGCCGCCGAGCCAGCCTCCGCACGTCCGTCAGTCTGACGCCCGTCACGGGCAAGACCGCTCACGTGTCACGGTCACGGGCGCGCGCCGGTCACGGGCCGCGCGCGCGCCGTGACCGGCGGCTCAACTCTGGCGTCACGGCCCGGTCGGGCCGGCGGCCGCGCCACTCAGCCGGCTGTCGGCTCGGAGAGACCAGCCCGGTTCGCCCGCCGGCCGGCCCGGAGGCGGCCAACTGGTCCAGGTCCGGGACAGCTGACTCGGCGAGGACCGGTCCCGACGCCGACAAGGACTGGTCCCGGTCCCGGGACAGCTGACCTCGGCGAGGACCGGTCCCGACGCCGACGAGGACTGGTCCCGGTCCCGGAACAACGGCCGGACGTCGTCCCGAGCGCCGGCGGCGCGCGGTGGCCACGGACACGGACGGAGCCGCCGCTGAGCGGTGACACGCCCTGCCGTGCGGCACACGGCGCCGACCAGAGACGAGGCACGCCCGCCGAACGATGCGAGCCGGCGGCGACGGATTCAGGGCCAGAGCCGGACCGGATACAGATGGAGGGTGACATGTGTAAAGCGTGAGTCACAGGTGAGTGAACTGTGGACTGTCGGCCCGCCGCACAGACGGGCTCTGTCATCGGTGGAACTGCGGACTGTCGGCTCGCCGCACAGACGGGCTCTGTCATCGGTGGAACTGTGGACTGTCGGCTCGCCGCACAGACGGGCTCTGTCATCGGTGGAACTGTGGACTGTCGGCCCGCCACACAAACGGGCTCTGTCATCAGTGGAACTGTGGACTGTCGGCTCGCCGCACAGACGGGCTCTGTCATCGGTGGAACTGTGGACTGTCGGCCCGCCACACAAACGGGCTCTGTCATCGGCGGAACTGTGGACTATCGGCCCGCCGCACAGACTGGCTCTGTCATCGGTGGAACTGTGGACTATCGGCCCGCCGCACAGACGGGCTCTGTCATCGGCGGAACTGTGGACCGTCGGCTCGCCGCACAGACGGGCTCTGTCATCGGCGGAACTGTGGACTGTCGGCCCGCCGCACAGACGGGCTCTGTCATCGGCGGAACTGTGGACTGTCGGCTCGCCGCACAGACGGGCTCTGTCATCGGCGGAAGCGGCGCCGCAACAGCTGGGAATGCCATCCACGCGCCTCTCCGAGCAGTCTAGATACACGCTCAATGCTTATCGAGTCAAGATAATATCCATCGCTTTGGTCTACGAGAACAAGAGGACAGCTGCCAGCTGTCAGGTGCACGCGAGACACATCAGTTTACGGTTGCCACTGGCACCATGGACTGAGCAGGGGCTAACGTTTTGGCTTGCCGAGAGGTATACTTTAAACCGTTCCCACACAATCTGAATGCGATACTTGTTAGTATGCTGTCCATGACCGACTGACTGCAACCAGGTTTACCTGGTAGCAGCTCTGTCCGTAAGATTTACCTGGTGCAAATGCAAATATTACAGGGACAATGCCAATGGCTTTAGCAGTTTTCACGTATAGACTTCTGCTAGTAGCAGCAATAAGATGCGATGCACAATGCAACCTGTAATTAATCCATCATACACCTAACCATACAGATAACATAAGAGATATAACCACAACTTCATACAGTCAGAGGAGCCTAGGCATGAAAGCGGACCACCACCACACGCGGCGGCCCTCGGTACTCACAGCGGACCACCTCGGCCGGCGCCTCCTCTCCCGTCTCCAGCACCATCCCTTGCGCCGGCGGAGACCGCGTCCCTGCAACGGACGGCACCCGCGTGATCACCATGGCGACCGGCCGCCCACTGCCGACGCCGGCGCCGCCAGGTGACACGCGGCGGCCGGCGGACGCGCCGCCAGCGGCGCCCTGATTGGCCGACGGCCGCGCGGCCCGCTCCACTTGCGGACTCGCGCGCGCTCCGCACGCGCCGCCGGGAGGACGCGGCCCGGCGACCCCGGTCGCCCCCGGCGCACGAACCGGACCGGAACCCGCGGCCGGCTGGCTCCGACGTCGCTTGCTAGGCCCGGTGAAAGTGTGAGCGCGTGCGGGGCGTGGGAGCGAGGCTGGACGGGCGCGGCCGGCGCGTGTGGAGCGTTGACAGGCGGCGGGCGGCGCCGCCGCTCCAGTGTACCGGCTCGGCGGCTCGTTAGTGCCGCCAGGTGCCGACGGCTGCCCCCGGCCGCCGGGCACGAGGCGGGGGCAGAGGGCACCGCTCTGGCGCCAGCGCTTGGGCTATGACCAGCCAAGAGATACCATCGGCGGACGGGTGTGGAAATCAGACGCTTCAACGGGAATAAGTAACCAACGACTAATTGGTCGTTGTGGTATCATTCACTTATGCCCCTACAATTTCAGGGAACGGCTCATATTTAGACGAGGTATCAGCTTTGCAGATAGACTAATTGTTTGGACTGTTGTCCCCACTTGCTGTGTTAGTACACACCAGACCAGAACTTAAGCCTGACGCAATTACTCTATCCAAAACACGCACCAACCGTTCCTTGTCTAACGACACAATTCGTCAACAGTACCTACATGAGCTCACAAACAGCGCTCCCACCGCCGGCCCGCTATTCTCCGGCGTGCATCGCCCGCGCACCGAGTAAATTTCACGTTATGCCAAAATTATGATTTGGGGGAGCGGCATATCAGCTGATTTGACTGTGTGATGCGCGTCTGGTATGCGGGCGGTGTAAACCTAGATCACGGTCGGCGATCCTAACGCGGCAATCCTGAATCCTTACGTTCAGTGTTTATACATATATATATATAATATATATATATATATATATATATATATATATGTGTGTGTGTGTGTGTGCATGTATGTATATTTGGCAACAGCTTATATATATATATATATATATATATATATATATATATATATAGCTGTCGCCAATATATACTATATCACACACACACACACATATATATATATATATATATATATATATATATATATATATATATATATATGCATGTATGTATATTTGGCGAGAGCTAAGACGTCGGCACCTTGACTTCTCAACAAAATATCATGTGCAGCTCAGCTATTTTGGTGCCACTGACAAAATCAATTTCCATTGGATGTGCTGTGATTGTTCTCACAAAATCCCCATTTTTACGTTCTCAACGAACGCTCTCCGTGCAAATAATCATGGTACTTGCCTGGAGGTGGGTGAGGAGGGAGGTGGGGGTGAGGGGGAGGGGAGGGGTGCGAGTTTAGACATGACTCATAGTTCGATGCCATGGCAATGTTTCGTGTCAGTCGTGGGTGCTGATGCGGCCTGCCATCAGTTTCACTTCTCGCCTCGGAGCGCGCCGCCGCTGGGGCTGGCCGCCCCGGCCGCCCGGCCTGCGCGGCGGCCAGTCGACTCTGCGCATGCGCCGGCGGCCCGGGTTTGCAGCCCCAGCCGGTGAGGATCTACGCTGACGGCCGGATGGAATGAGCCGATCGGGTCTTTTTTACCAGTGATGTGCCGTGGTAGGTCATGCAGTGTTGCTCAAGTATAATTCTCATCGGTAAGGGGGCAAAAATCTTCAAAGTATGACTTCGAGAAGAAGGCATTTGCATTCCGGATTATCAAATTGTTTTCTCTTGTGAGAGCCATACCCCATTCCCTAAGGTTTGAGTCCCCAGCCTTTTTGCGGGTTTTTTCATGAGGAAAGAGCTACCATCAAACAGGGCTTTTTCTTCGGGCATAATTTGATGGTAATGAGCAACCAGTGTCAGTGTTTAAGAGTATTTTCTTTTGCATAGGTGTAAAAACAAAATTCAAAAACCGAAACAAAAGCAAAAAGCTGGCTACCACGACACGGTGGATATCAGTGTGTACTTGACCCTGTAGGACTGTTAGTAACCATGAGACATAAAAGGCCACTACCGACGCCCCATACTGAAACCTGACGCTGGTCAAACTGGTCTTGTGACCGCGATCAAAAGCGGGTCTCACCATTAGTGCGATGCCTTGGACGGAGGTGACGGTTCAGGCCAATCGGCCACACCTCAAACAAGTACGGTTAATGGCTGCCACCGCGCTTCTTGATAGGTTCAACCACGAAACATTCTGCTTAATGCGGAGCTGGCCAGCAAACTGAACAGCGCTCAGCTCATTACCGCATAATGCACATGACCTACATAGCAAACCACCAAGCGGCCCGTTTACGAGCCGCACCCAACAAGCAGGAGTCGCAGCACGAAAGGCTTACGGTGGGATACATCCTCCGTCGAGTGACTTGGGAAACCTCGCAAGACCCGAGAAATCGATGACAGTCGAAACCTTTACGAGCGCGCCTGATCCTGTCAGCCGTGGCAGAACGTGGCGAGCGCCACGAGCCAACATCTGCAGCGTCGTAGGAGCCGCTAAGTCATACCGCCGGGCCTGGACGCGACTCAGAGCGCCAGACTCGGACCCAACTCACAGCGCCAGACTCGGACCCAACTCACAGCGCCGGACCCGGACCCGACTCCCAGCGCCAGACTCGGACCCGACTCCCAGCGCCAGACTCGGACCCGACTTCCAGCGCCAGACTCGGACCCGACTCACAAGCGCCAGACTCGGAGGCCGACTCACAGCGCCAGACTCGGACCCGACTCAGAGCGCCAGACTTGGACCCGACTCACAGCGCCAGACTCGGATCCGACTCACAGCGCCAGACTCGGACCCAACTCAGAGCGCCAGACTCGGACCCCGACTCAGAGCGCCAGACTGGACCCGACTCACAGCGCCAGACTCGGACCCGACTCACAGCGCCAGACTCGGACCCGACTCACAGCGCCAGACTCGGACCCGACTCACAGCGCCAGACCGGCCCGACTCACAGCGCCAGACTCGGACCCGACTCACAGCGCCAGACCGGACCCGACTCACAGCGCCAGACTCGGAACCCGACTCAGAGTGCCAGACTCGGATCCGACTCAGAGAGCCCGACTCAGCGCCCGACTCGGACCCGACTCACGACTCAGACCGTTGGCCGGGCCGCGGGGTGAGCCGGCGCCGAGCCGGGTGTTTCCGGAGCGGCGGCCGACTAGCCGGGTCCATCCGGCCGGCCCCGTTTCGGGCAGGGGCTCCCAGACGCCGGACGGCGGCGGTCGTGACCCGACCCCGGCAGGTCAGCGGCCGGCGCCGCGTCCGACGTCGCTCCCGTCCGGGGAGAGCGCGACACACTTCTGGCCGCGGTGGACGCGGCGGTGATGCGCGGGGACGCCCGGCCCGGCCGTATCATGGCCGTACCGCTGTGTAGCGTCTGAACACACTGCGGACAAGGGGGCTCAGAGACCGCCGCTCAGGCAAGGGGGGCTCGGAGACCGCCGCTCGGGCAAGGGGGCCAGAGGCCGCCGCTCAGGTAAGGAGGCTCAGAGGCCGCCGCTCGGGCAGGGAGCCTCGGAGACCGCCGCTCAGATAAGGGGGGCTCAGAGGCCGCCGCTCGGGCAGGGAGCCTCGGAGACCGTCGCTCAGGCAAGGGGGGGGGGGTCAGAGACCGCCGGAGAATTTTAGACTCCGCCTTCCACGGGTCACGAGTGGTGACCTCTGCCGAGATCACAATAAAAAATGGCGCGCCCAACGCCTTAATCTGACCCCGCTGACCTGGTTTGTACAACCAGACACAGCCTGCACCGAAGGTCGTTAACACGCCTGTTTTACAACGGTACGCCGGCTTTCCGACACCGCTTTCCAGCTGGTGTGAGCATGAATGGTTTTCACATCACGGGACTTGTGAGGGCCGTTGGCGGTGAGAAAACCCCACTCCAAAGACGGCTTAAGAACCACAGGGCCACAAGACGAGCCGGGCCAGAGTGAAGAGGAAGCGTGAGGCCGACGGAGCCGCCTCGGATGTCAGCTGACGGGCGGCGCTGGCCACGCGACGGCGGCTGGCCCGATGGACCGGGGGCTTGGTTCCAGCCTGGCTATGGCACCGCAGCTCGCGACTCTCGGGTCAGTGAAGGTACGCTGGGACTTCACCGCTGCCTACCTGAGTCCAGATGGTCAGTGACGCAGCTGGGCGGCGGTACGGCGCACCGGCGGCATAGACAGCCGGGTGTCAACTGCAACCGTGCCGAAGGCCAGCTGGTGGACACGTACCCCGCCGTTTCAACACACCAATGCCAGATTTCGACACCGCGTTCTGGGTGGCTTCACTCGCCACGTCAAACCACAGGCCCCCCCTGACCACACCCGGCGCGCGGCGCGAGGTCACGTCGCGTGGCGGACTGACCTGGGTCAGTGGCGTGCGGGGGCGTGGCCGGCGCCCGGGGCTTCATCAGCTGCCGGTGGTGGACGACGCAGTACAGGCGGCCCTCGTGGCTGGCGTACGTGTCCACGCTGGAAGGCGGCGCGACCGTTTATGACACGGCGCTGGGGCACCGCCGGGGAGCACGGGGACGCGGTGACGGACGTCCCGCGCAGATTCAAACCAAATTGGGTTCCGCTCGAGCGAACGGAGACGAGTTATGCGTAACGTGGTCCACTCATAGATCGAGTGCCGTGCCTTTCAGATCAATGGTACACCAAACATGAGCCCAGTCATTCCAGGGACGGCAATGTACGCCAGCGCAGAAGCACTGCAGTACTAGCGAGACGGTGTATGCTGGCAGCGGTGGGCAGCAAGACATTTCATCGAGGGCTGATACCCCCGGAACAATGGTCCGTTTCCACCGAAACACGGCAGCACAACCCAACAAAGGCAGATGAGTCAGCAGCGCCACCTCCTGCGCAGACCGAGCGGCTGGGCCCGAAAACCAGGGCATCGGGTCAGCCCTGTGAGACCGTAACGCTTGGGCCGCGGTGCAACTCACGACGGCCTCCGGCCTGGCAGAGACGTCTTTTGTCGATAGGTCCGCGGTTTACCAGTCCGAATCATGGATGCCCTCACATGGCGCACCGCTTCGTGATGTCGCCGGGCGTGTCTGAGCGTCCGTTCTCGCGGAGGGCCCGTCCCCAGGCCACTCCCGGGCGTGTTTGAGCGTCCGTTCTCGCGGAGGGCCCATCCCCGGCCACTCCCGGGCGTGTCTGAGCGTCCGTTCTCGCGGAGGGCCCGTCCCCCGGCCACTCCCGGGCGTGTTTGAGCGTCCGTTCTCGCGGAGGGCCCGTACCCCGGCCACTCCCAGGCGTGTCTGAGCGTCCGTTCTCGCGGAGGGCCCGTCCCCCGGCCACTCACGTGATCTGCTTGCTGCACTCGCTGCAGCGGAAGCAGTTCTTGTGCCAGACGGCCTTCTCGGCGTGCACGCTCTCCATCTGGTAGACCTGGCGGCCGCAGGAGCGACACTCGGAGCCGGCCGCCTCCGCGGCGTCCTGCCACACACCACCACCCCGCTGTTAGACGGCCGCCCGCCGCAGCATCGCTCACGCCGGGGGGGGGGGGGGGGGGAGAGGGGACGCTAGAAGACGGCGGCGCGAGGTGACTGTGCTGAGTGAGAGAACTGCCGAGAGCAGCGGCGTGAGGTGACTGTGCTGAGTGAGAGAGCTGGCCAGAGCTGGTGTGCCGAGCCCAGTGCTGCTGGGAGACGTGCGTGACGATGGCAGCCAGATAGCGTGAAACACTGCGCGTGGGGAGGTGGCGGGGTCTGGTGACGGTCAGCACCGGGCACTACCGCGCGTCCGTCATAACGCCGCGTGCAGGGACCAAACAGGAAACAACCCGGCCACGGGGACTGCCTGACTCGGCGAATCCACATGAATGAATGCAATGATGCAGACAACTGTCCTTGCTTAGTGACACACGCAAGAATGGATGTCACAAACAATCAGCCACTGCAGCCAGCAACCGGCTCCATAGGGCGCCACTGCCCGCCGTCCGGTACCTTGCTGAACTTGCGCATGGCTTTGGAGCTGTCAAAGGAACGGACGTGGATCCGCGTGTGGTCCGGCGAGAGTGCGTCATCCTTCCCAAAGCTAGAGCGCTGAAAAGCAACGGGTTCAAATCAGCCTCGCCGACAGGCAGACGTCCGGCTCGCGCGAGGCCCGCCAGCCGGGGTGGCACAGGCGTGGGATAAAGCGAAAACCAGCAGTCGGAAATCGTGTAGGTATCTTACAACAAACGTAAAAAACACCCGCCACCAAAGCTTCCCAAGGGGATCAAACCAGGGTTCAAGCGTGCGTAATAACGTGCAGTTTATTACAAACCACTTCCACCACAATCCCACCACCATAGCATCCAGCGTGTGTGTCATAACACTTCAGTCGGTCCGTCACATATGTACATGGTTCATGCAACAGCCAAAGAAAGGCATCACTCCGCGCAGAAGAGAGCTCAGGGCGACACGCATTGACAAAGGAGAGACCTCCACCGAAGGCGTGAGAGTCAGCCCGACTCCGCGAGTCAGAGCGAGTCAGAGTCGGCGCAGAGGCGCTGCAACAGAGGAGCGGCGCGTCAGACGTGACAGAGGGCGCGTCAGACCGTGTGCGGGAGAGGCCTCTCGACTACAGAGTGCAGACGTCACCAGAGCGGGGCGGCGCGTCGGCCGCTGCCGTCTTACCAGGGCGGCGCTCAGGCCGGCCGCCTTGGTCAGCTCCCGGCCGGGGCTGGGTACGGCTGGCTCGCGCAGTTGGCTCAGGTCGCAGAAGCTGGCCCGCTGTAACACGCCCCACACCCTGTACAGAGCGTCCCGCCCAGCCGGCGCCGACACCGGGGACAAGCGTCCGCCCCCGTCCCCCAGACACCGCTCTAAACCGCCCCACACCCTGTACAGGGCGGCTCGCCCAGCCGGCGCCGACACCGGGGACAAGCGTCAGCCCCCGTCCCCAGACGGCCGCTGGTCCGGCCGGCGCCAAAGCCGGGACCGGGCACATCTCATCCGGGAGCAGCGATCTAACGTCGAAGTGACACCTAGCGGCCACGACCTCGGACGGAGGCGGCGAGCCGCATCACACCACACCGCACAACTCCTACACCCAGCCGTCGTCTGGTCGTCAGCCCGCCACCGCGACAACAGGCAGCCACGACCCCCCAACTACACAGCTGCCCACCGGCCACGCCCTCCGCCGGCCCGCGCGCACAGGGAGCGCCGCCGCGTACCAGGGTCTTGACGGAGACGCGGGAGAACACGTCCGAGTCGCGCAGGCCGCGCTCGGGCGTCGCCGGCGCCTGGCGGGCCGACGCCGGCGCCGGCGCCGCCAGCGTCAGGTCGCCCTCTGATTTGTACCGGCTCTTTGTCAGGGACGTCGGGGGGCGTCAGAGGCGTCTCGTCCTGCCGGCGTCGTTAGTGGGTTAGCGGCGCGGCGGGCTGCGCAGCGGCGGCGGCGTCAGGCCGAGCCGCGCGCCGGCCGTACAGATATAGCACATGTTAGTAGGCTGCCGGCCTGTTGACAAAGTCACACTCAGTCTTGGGAGGGGCGGTTAGTTAAGCTAACATGCAAAACAAAGCCCGTCTTTTTAAAGGCCAGCTGATCTGCTTTTGCTCAGCGAGTTGAACTCAGTCAACGATTCGGTGTCCGCCCAGTGCTGTCCCCTACCTGGGCGGCAGCGCGCCGGTGGCGCCGCGCCTCGGCCGGCGCCTGAAGCCAGGAGCGCGGCACGGGCGAGGCCTGCAGGCCCGGCAGGTCCACCGCGCTGGAGCTCTGGGCAGCAGCGTTAGGCGGCGCGCGTTAGTCAAGCGAGTTAGGCCAGCGGCTGGTGACAGCTCATGTTAAAGACTACTATCACCGTCTTTCCACTAAACTGCCGAAGCTTGAGTCACTGCTCCCCGTTTTAAGCAATCTGTACAATGTCAGGAGACCACGACGCAACGAGTTCCGTAAAGCGCCCACCTCACTCCAGTCGCGCATGCATATACACAAACATACACGTCTGATGTCAGAAAACGGTCGGACCTGCCCAGTATTTATCCGCCCGCAGTCCCGTTCGGGTACGGAGCGCGCCCGGGTCCGGGCTCGCGCCCGCTGAGGTCTGCCAGTCGGGGGCGGTCCTTACCAGGTCCCGGATACTGTTACAGCGCGGGGCGGGGCGGGGGGCGGCCGGCCGCAGTGTCGGCTCGGGGGCCGGCGCGTCCGACAGTCGACTGAGGTCACCGTAGCTGGCCCGCTGCGGGAGGTCACCCAGGTCAGTCGATGTCCGGCCGCCCGGTCTCGGCGCCCTGGCCGTCCGTTAGCAGTGCTAGTTAAGCCCCTGTTAGACGGGTTAGTGTAGGCGGCTTGACTTACTTTGTGATCTGTACATTCCGTTCAGGGTTAGGGTGGACATGACGTAAAATTTTCCTGACACACAAACGATGATACTGTTTTAAGGTCCCTTATATCGATAATGAAGAATGGGAAACCAACTTAAGACATCACGAAAAGTGAGCGAGTTGCTCGAAAAAGTCCCGACGTTGGCTGCAGTCGTATTGACTTACTAGGGCTTTAACTGAGACCCCCATGCACGCACTCTTCAGAGAGTCTGACTGGCTGAAGGGGTCACCGCCTGGTCTCTCCCCGGCCTGGGTCAGGTCATTCCAGCTGGTGCGCTAGGGACAGCGAGCCCAGTGTGTTAGTACCTCAAACACCACCGGCCCCCGGGGCGGTCTTCCGCCGCACAGCGACGGCCGCCAGGCCGCCGCCCCATATGCGAGCCAGGCGGCCAGCAGGGGCGCAGCGCATCATGTTGTTCTTCCCATATTATTGGACTTCCTGGGGTTATTTAGCACCGGAACCTCACACCGTTGGCATTCGCACAACACCATTTAGCTGGCATGCTAGTGGGCATGCAAACACATGCTACCGAGCACGAGGTTATACACTTCACAATCGCACACGTGTATCCTGGCCACGTGCCTGGATGCATCACACAAGCGAGCAGCGTCAACAGCCAGCGCTGCACGTCCCTCGCCCAATGAGCGGTGGCCGTGCCATGTAACTCTGAGCCACCGAGGCTGTCAACAGTACCGCCCGCTAGTGATCTAGCTACCGCTGCAGCCCGCAGCCCGCTCAGCAGTCTGGCCATACACAGGACCCGAGCAGGCCAAAGCGGTCTCATCACACGAGGTTGCGTTCCAATGACCGAGCTGCACCACTTCCGCTCGAGCGACGCCCATCGACCGATCACCGGCGCATCCCATGTGGAGCACCTTCGGCCCGGAGATCAAGCGGAGACACGGGCTGATCAGCACCCCCTGCGGCTAAAGCCAGGGCAGACGAGACGACCAGCGTCTGACGTTCTGCAGGGAGCACCAGGGACCAACACCTTCCCAAAGGGTGGTGCTGCCCGACCGGCCGGCACTGCCTGCCGCGCGCCTCGGCGGGCAGCGCGCCACTGACCAGTTTGTCGATGCTGACGCCGGTGCGGATGGTGCGGGGCGCCGGCCGGTCGGCGGCGCCGCCCGCCTGCCCGTGGACCTTGCGCCTGCTGCACGTACGCCGCCCGGATGGAGGGCAGGCTGAGGCCGGCAGGCAGGTCGGCCGCCGCCGCCTGCCTTCTGGCCGGCCGGCTTCGGGCCGCCGTCCGGGCTTGAGTACACGGACTTCTGCCGGCGCCGGGACACGCGGTCAGCGGCCGCTGCCAGCTGCGCCGGCTCCAGGGCGAGGGCCGGCGCCGCGCCGCCGGCTGCGGCGGCCGCCTGGCGAGATCACACTGTGCCACCGGCGCCGCCCGCGGCTGGGGCCGGCGCGGCACCGCTGGCGCGCGGCCCGCCCGCCGGCGCTCGGTTGCACTGCTAGTGTGGGCGCGCGCGGCGGCCGTGACAGCGCGGAACCGAATCCGTACGGTATTGCGGAGCGCGGACGTAACGAGGCCGGGCGAGGCACGAGCATTGCTGCATGGCTCACGGGAAGTGATTACGGCAGACAATACAAACGGCTCGTAACGGCAACATAATACTTTTCATGGGAGCAACGGGATACTCCCACGCTTAGCAGAAAGTCGATCAGGGTTTGCTGCAAAGCATTCAGACATATTGCAATGCTGAAAGATGTTCCTAAGTGTTCCCAAATGTGGAGACACATTATTACGGCTAGGCTCACAACTATGCATACAGGATGTGGTCTACTTTTCAGTGAACGCAAACTTCGTCACCGATGAAGACCCTCTTTTCAAACAAAGCGAAATGTGCATGTCAAATGGAGTCCACAATGACCATAGTCATGCCAGCCAAGGTTGCAGATTAGCCATGTGCTGGGTACGGCATATGCTGGATAACCTGTAGGTAGACAGGACGCGAACAACACAACTGCTCAAGTGAACCCACGAAGGTAGCAGCGCAGGTGCGTCACACATTCACACCAGGAGGTGCCACTGTTGGGGGCTGCGCGCAGCGCGTGACGTACCAGCGAGGCCATGTTGACCGTGATCTTGGACATGTCTCGAGGCCGCGCCTCGCCGGTGGGCCCGGCGCGGGCCGCGGCCGCCGGCGGCGCCGCGTACGTGTTTTTCTGGCGACGGGCGGCGACGGCGTCAGCGCCTCGGCAGCGCGGGTGCGCGCCGGCGAGCTGCGCACCACTGTACATTCCACCGCGCGAAGCACTGTTCAGACGTACGAATGCACACACGTGTACGCACATACACACGCACGCATGCACACACACATATGCCCAGACATAGCCACACCCACACACACGTGCGATGGTCCGTCCGATGGCGACGCGGTACAATGCAGCGCCTCACAGACACGATGCACGACACCGCCGGCGACACAGGACGCTTCTCTCCCTCTCTGTCTCGCTCGGCGGCGTTCTCTCCCGGTATCTGCACGCCCCGGCCCCCCTCCCCCCCCCCCCCAGCGGCGCCGTGACAGGTCCACCGGCCGGACCACGTACCAGGTTTTTGATTGACACGCCCGTGTCGGGGCGCCGCACGGGCCGCGCGGTCGCTTTCGCAGAGTCGAAGTTCGTCAGGTAACTCGATCGCTGAAAGGTTACCGTCGCTCTTTGAAAACGCGCCGCGCGCCAGCGCCGGGCGCTCGCGATACGCGGAAGCTGGTCGGAAACGCAGCAGGTCGCCGCCTGGTGTGGCGTCTGCGTGTGAAACGCTACCGGACCCGACCATGCTTCGGCAGACGAGGCTAACAAGTCTAGCTGAAATCAAAATTTCAGACCAAAACATTAACGAAGTTACAATTAACGAACTTACATGAACGAATTTACTGTATTGCGCTGCTGGCACGTGGGTCAAATATCGGACTGATACTGCATGCCTCTTCGATGCAGTTCTATGCACTCCAAACCGGAACCGTGCGGCCCGACATTGGCGGCCGGAGTGTTCACGTGAGAGAATGTTAGCCGGGGAAATGGCGACGAGTCTGCAGCCGGAAAGACGCCGAAAGTCAGGTGTGGGAGGAGAGATCGTGCGCGTGCGACTCAGACGGGTTACGTGCGAACAGTTGACCGGAGCGTGCAGCCGTGCCGGAGAGAAAAACACACACCGAGAGAGACAGAGAGAGAGAGAGTGCGCAACCGCCACGCGCAGGGAGACGACCAGAAGGCGTGACAAAGGAGAATGGAGCCAAGATGAACCGGGGAGGAAGCCCATACGAACGACAAAACGGACAGGCTTAGATGGACATGCGTGCGTCCACGCTGCTCATTAGTCCGCACTTGACGCAATACGAAGGAAATGTAGAAAAACGAACAGTACGTGCTTTCTCAACATTGCGAAGGTCGTTTTGCCAGCGCGCTAAGACACATTCATTGGCCGTGCGAGTGTAACACACAGAGCAGCCAGAAAGGCAGACCAGAGACGACAGCCGACCACCTCACGCCGTCCGTCCACCAGCCCCGCCCAACTGCATGCGACAAGGGCCGCCCGCGTCACCGGCCTCCGGGCCTGAGGCGGCGCCGGGCCGCGCTGCTGACCAGCTGTCGCAGGTTGACGTTGGCCAGCTCGTCGTCGTTGTCGGCCTCGGAGCTCTCGGAGAGGCGGGCGCGGCCGGCGCCGGCGCCGCTGTCCTGGCTGCGCGTCAGCGAGCTGGCGCCGCTGCTGCCCTCCGAGCTGATGTCCGAGTCGCCCTCCGAGTCGAGCGCCGGCCGAGCCGAGCCCTGCGGTCGGGAGTACGCCGGCCCGGTCACCGCGCGGTCGGTGCGGGGTCGGAAATACGCCGGCCCGGTCACCGCACGGTCGGCGCGGGGTCGGGGGCACGCCGGCCCGGTCACCGTACAGTCGGTACAGGGCCGGGGTACGCCGGCCCGGTCACCGCGCGGTCGGTGCAGGGTCGGGGTACGCCGGCCCGGTCACCGCGCGGTCGGTGCGGGGTCGGGGGTACGCCGGCCCGGTCACCGCGCGGTCGGTGCGGGCTCGCGCGAGTATGTTATGAGAGAGCAGCTTGGGTAGCATGATACCAAAGTGCCGACATGTCAATTCAAGTCTTACTGGGAGGATGCATTACATGACTTGAACATGCACGCGTGAGATTTCTTGGCCAGCTACAGAAGAGCAAACCGAAAGCAGCAAGCTTGGGTACCGGCCGAAGCTGTTCGTAACGCTTTTGTGGCATGGGAGATAATAAAAGCCTTCACACTGCCGCAGGACAGCGTTGCTAAATCAAAAAGCCTCAACACGAAGGTACCCACCCTAACACGCTTCAGCACCTCAAACAGAACAGCCCATGCACACAACATCCAAACTAGCTCCGTCTATCGCAGTCAGCTGGCGCACGCGGCACTGGGGAGCAGCGATAGCGTCGAGCCTAATGGCCCCGGGGTGCAGGCCGGCGGCCGCGCGGCGCGGCTGCACCGACCGCCGTGCATGCGGACCGAGCATGGTCAGCACGCCAGCCGCCTGGTCACAGGCTGCCTGCCCCCATTCAGGCCTGTTACTCTGCGCTCCCGGTGCGGGCCGACCCGTACCACGGCCGCCCGGCTAGAGCCCCGAGGAACGGACACACACCTGCCCACACTCACAGAACCCCACACACGCACAGGCAGAGGCAAGGGCCGTCTGCCCGAGCGGGCCAGCGGCGGATCTAGCGGCTCGAGGTGCGCGAGCAGTGTGCCCGGCCGACATGCTGACAACGTGCGTGCGCCCCTGCCGCCGCTCGGAGCGGGCCAGCGGGCGGGCGGCGCAGCGCCGCAGGCCACAGCGGGGTCACGCAGGCCACAGCGGAGTCACGCGGGCCACGGTCAGCGACAGCCACGGGCGAAAGCGGCGGCCACTTACAGAGCGCGGTCGTGGGGGGAGATCCGCTGGCAGTCCGCGATCAGCGCAGACCGCCGGCGCCGCCAAGTCACCACTGGCCCGGCGCGCGTCCTACGGGGGCGCGCCGTCGATAAGATAACCTGAAAGCTGCGCGGCAGGTGGCTTAACCGGGCGATCAGAGGTGTCGGGGGCGAAGTCAGCGGCGAACGCGGCGCACCTGCCGCCCCCCGCGACGCGGCGTGAGCGCGCCTCTCCACCGGAGAGGGCCGGGTCCCCACGCACAGCCGGCCGCCGACTCAGGGCACGCGGCACGCGGCGGCGCCGATCCGCGGGGCCGGGGCATCGCGGTCCGCCTGCACCGGCCGGTGCCGCCCCAGCCGGCGGCGGTGCGGACGGCACACGGCGCGCCCGCCCGCCCGCCGGGCTGAGTGGGTGTAATGACACCGAGCCGGCGGCTGGTCCCGACCGAACACCAGCTGGAGGCGGTTCATGCACAGCCCGATTCCGCCGCCGGCATAGACACTCTCTCAAGACAGTGGGAAGAAGGAGGGATGAGACGACGCGCCTTTCGTCAAGTTTCGTACATGATAGTCGATAACTATGTGCATCGATCAGGGTCGCACAGCTTGTCATTAGCAGCCGGGTGGCCGGGTCAAACCGCCCCACACTCAGCCGCCTCGTGACCGCGTGACACGGCGGCGCGCGTCACGCCGCCGAGTCACGCGGCGTATCGCCGTTACGCCGCGTGACCGGCGCCGCGTCCATTCAGCGTCCAGCGCCTCTGACCTGCAGGCCGACTGTGACCCACTGTCGACACAGCGGCCCGTCGCCGACCGTATTGGCTGTCCGCCGGCCCCGCTGGCCCAATCAGCGGAGATGGGCCGGCCGCACCAGCGCAAACAGCCACTCTCTCACTCGATCCCACAGCCGTGGCCTGAGACTCGAGCTCGGGTGAGTGAATTCAGAGTCCAGTTCTTCCCCGACAAAGTAGCCACCTGATCCCCGTTCTTCATAAGCCATTGAAAGCCTATTCCATACCCCAAGCTCATGCCCCACTCGGCCCAGAGGCGATGTGCGTTTGATTCGAAATGGATGCGCCGTTCACGGCCGTGTATGTCTGACAAACGGGCAGGTCCCGATCTTATGTGAAAAGCGTGGTCGATGATGTATTTAGCTGCAGATCACTTGCCAACAACTGTTTTTCAAATAACATTCCAGCGCGCTACATGTCTCCATGGGGTTGGATCAGATGATTCTACTCGAGCCCATATTCGGAATAAAGGCGTCCCTCATTGGCATGTGTCTATGACGCTATCTAAGTGGGCGGGCCTTGGGTCAATGAACAAATGATGGGTCAATGAACAAATGGGCTCTGAGAGGACTACACATAACGCCACACACGGGCGGCCGCACTGGCGTAAGAACTGTTACGACGCACTTCCCGGTGACGTCATAGGTTGCAGCCTGCGAATGGCGTTTGGCAATGGTGAACGGCGCAGCGGCCATGCCGACCGCCCAAACCGCTGTTCGTCGGAGTGCGAGGTCCCGGGATCGCGCCCCGTCGCGGCCACTCGGAGTGGCGTCGGCCTGCCGCCTCGAAGGAGCCAGGTTACTCTACGCTGATCGATGCCGCAGCGTCGGCCATCACTCAGCCCCACCTGCTCCGCCACCCATCCGGGCGTCATTACCCAGCCGCGATACGTGTGACGGCCGACACCCAGCGCCGGCCGGCCAGCTGACGCCCTCACCGGGCGTTAATCAGACGTCGAGCCGGCGGCGGCCGCACCGCACCGTACCGGCCGTCCGCCGCCGGCGCACGCCGGCAGCGGACGCGCGCCACTCGGCCGGCGTGCAACTTCCGGTCGAGGCGCGGCCGACGCGGCCAGCGTGCGCCCGCGACGCGACGACAGACTGCAGTGGGGGCGGGTGTCGGAGCTGGTGCTAGCAGACTGCAGCGGGGGCGGGTATCGGAGCCGGCGCTGGCAGACTGCAGCGGGGGCGGGTATCGAGGCGGTCGACCGCGCCGCGCTGACCTGACGCGCTATCAAGCACAGGCGGCTTGTTGAAAGCGGTGCGAGCAGGACCGGATGTGAGGGCGCACTTTCGGCTCGGCCAGGCTAGGCGCCGTCTGATAAGATGAGCGTCGGAGGACGGCGGCTCAGATCATACCGTTGAGCCGAGATCGGACTATCACTGAGGCCAGTGATCAAACAGCTCTAGAGTCGAAATTTAGAGCGCATGGTTTGCCGACTAATGACAATGTTGGTGACGCAACCAAGACATATTCTGATGGATTGGCCTTCGCCCAATGGCAAAATAACACTGATTGCGCCGGCACCACATCCATTTTCCGAATGTTGCTTCCTGCGAACATTGCAAAGATTTTTCACGAGGCTCCTGTAAAGCCCAATATTCAAGCGCGCCAAACGCGGTTTCACAGAGACGTTGCCACATCTAAAAATGCAATGCTTTGTTAGGAACGCAATCAAAACCAGACTGACCGCCACTTTTTTGCTGCACTTTGCATGCGATATCACCGATAAAAACACCATCTGGTATCTGATAAAGCCCCAAAGTTTACCGTCGATAACTGACACTGACACAGTTTCCTTCAATAAAACCGGCTTGTTCCACACGATCGTGACTCGGCCTCAGCACCTGAGCCCAAATACTTTCCGACGGTACATCTGCCACCTGACCGACACCCGCAGCCAAATCCGGACAGAATCGCCAAAAACGAAATTACTTCGTTTAAGCGACGGCAGGACTCGACGTCCCATAAAACATCACAGCACCCGAATAGGCGTTCGAAGGCCGCAACATCCTTAACGGGAGGTGCTCCGACCTTGGAAGTCAGGAACTGCGAACCCAGCTCCCATTCGCGTGCCGCCTTGGGCGGGGACACAAGCGGCGCCGGGCCGGCAGCGCGCCGCGCGCCACGCCGTCCGCGGCCGGCGTGGCGCTCCGCTGCCTCCGCGGCGGCCCGCCCCGCGGCCCGGGACCGGGCCCGGCGCAGCCAGCCGCGGTTCCCAACACCGGCGGAATGTTGATCGCACGCCGCAGCGGCGCGCCGACAATGCATCGGCTTCGCCATCCATCACTGCGGTGCCGTATACGGTCGGCGGTCGCTCAGAGGAGAGCGGCGCCGGGTCAGCAGCGCGCCGACCCCGCGCGGCCGCCGCTCCGCGCCGCACACGAGCAATTACAGACCGAGTCTCTGGGCGCCGAAGCAGGCGCCTCTCGGGTCAGGCTCGCCTGTCACTGGCCGTGTTGTTTGACCTGGTTCGTCGGGTGGGCACGTGGGCGCGGGGCGAAGAGGTCTCGAATACCGACCCGGCTGGACGTCAGCTCCCGTCGCAAATCCGTTAGACGGACCGTGTTCAATCATAATGAAGATCACGACGTGTCGTCCTGCGCTAGCACACTGATTTTGTCGCAAGGCACGCGTGCTTGACTTGACACGCGAGCCAGGTCCGGGACAGCTTAACGCGATGACCGTACGCCAGTCAAGACCCAGAGTACGTCCAGGTAACCGCCCAAACCGGCTCCTGCGATGTTATCTGGGCGGGGTATCAAGCATACAATCACCGTCGCTGACAGATCTCGAGTCCGTGTTTAGGAGCTGGCGCATCGCGCAGATGGACCGGTCGGCGAAGCTGTTCTGCCGGCGCGGGACGCCTGGCAGCCCGGCCCAGCCCGGCCCAGCCCAGCCCCAGCCCAGCCCAGCCCAGCCGGCCCAGCCGGCCCAGCCCGGCCCAGCCCCAGCCCGGCCCAGCCCGGCCCAGCCCAGCCCAGCCACGGCCCGGCCCAGCCAGCCCGGCCCAGCCCGGCCCAGCCCGGCCCAGCCAGCCCAGCCCGGCCCAGCCCGGCCCAGCCCGGCCCAGCCCGCCCAGCCCGGCCCGGCCCAGCCCAGCCCGGCCCAGCCCGGCCCAGCCCAGCCCAGCCAGCCCAGCCCAGCCCGGCCCAGCCGCCAGGCCCAGCCCAGCCCGCCCGGCCCAGCCCAGCCCGGCCCAGCCCGGCCCAGCCCGGCCCAGCCCGGCCCAGCCCAGCCCAGCCCGGCCGGCCCAGCCAGCCCGGCCCAGCCCGGCCCAGCCCGGCCCAGCCCGGCCCAGCCCGGCCCAGCCCAGCCCAGCCCGGCCGGCCCAGCCCGGCCCAGCCCAGCCCAGCCCGGCCCAGCCCAGCCCAGCCCGGCCCAGCCCAGCCCAGCCGGCCCAGCCCGGCCAGCCAGCCCAGCCCGGCCCAGCCCAGCCAGCCCGGCCAGCCCAGCCCAGCCCGGCCCAGCCCGGCCCAGCCCAGCCCAGCCCGGCCCAGCCCGGCCCAGCCCGGCCCAGCCCGGCCCAGCCCAGCCCAGCCCGGCCCGGCCCAGCCCGGCCCAGCCCAGCCCAGCCCGGCCCAGCCCGGCCCAGCCCAGCCCAGCCCGGCCGGCCCAGCCCAGCCCAGCCCAGCCCAGCCCAGCCCAGCCCAGCCCAGCCCGGCCCAGCCCAGCCCGGCCCGGCCCGGCTCGGCTCGGCTCGGCTCGGCTCGGCTCGGTCGGCTCGGCTCGGGTCGGCGGCGGTCGGCTGACGGGCGTCGTCTGACCGCGCTCCGCGGGCCGTCTGACCCGGTTCTGCGGCGACCGGCGGCGCCAGTCACGGCCGGCGCCGGGGGTGGTGGGTTGATTATGGGAATCTAGTGAATTCCGGGCCTTATGAACCTTGAGGCATGCCCTGCCGACCACATAAAGGTTGTCAACAAGTTAACAGCAAGTCGGGCCCAACCATTCCAAAGCCTGAGGTGGAGCGTCGCTTCTGGTAATGCACCACCGGCAATGGATGGGTGAGTGGTTCCAGTTTCTCTCGGCTCTATCGAAACTGTCGATCAGCGCGCCGGTCGGTCAAAAGACCCACGGCGACCACAGGCCGGGAGCACGGAGCTTTTCATCTCCGCTTCTCTCTTTCCCTATCGGCGTCGTCGTTCCGCTCACATTGAGCCAGAGGACGTCAGCCGGCTCATCGTCGACAGGCCCTGGCGATCGCCCGGATCATGGGGCGGCCGCCGGGAGGGCCGCGGACCGCACCCGGGCCAGGGGCGCCCGCCGCGCCGCCGCCGCTAACTGGGCCAGCCCGGGGCGCCGGCGCACGCGGCGCGATCTCCGGCCGCGATAGGTTTGTTCCGGGCAGATCCGCGCGACTCGCGGCGCCCGCGACGCCGCGCGGCGACACAGCTGTCCCAGATCGGCGGAGGAGCGCCGGCCGCCGGCGCACCGCGGCAAGTGCGCCTCTTCCCGGTGCGACAACAGGTACCGGGGAGTGGCGCGCGCGGTCAGCAGCTGCCGGTCCGCGGCGAAAACAGGGAGGAGACGGCGCCCGACCGCCCCCGGTGCCGATCACGAACGGGCAGCGGCCTTCTTCGATGCATGGAGATAAGGGAGTGGGTGGTAAACAGACCCATGAAGGGAAGTGGGGGATCCAGGGGAAGATAACACTAATTGTTTCGCTTTCTGTTGACGTCACCAGCCGGCAGTGCCGCGCGCTGCCGCACGCTGCCCAAGAGGCATTCATCGCAGCGCAGCTGGCTCAGTCAGCCCACTGATGGTCAGTCCGCACAGACCTCACGACCAAACACGCCAGCGAGATGGCCCGGCACATCTGTCGCGGAATGTGAATGTCCCATCTGACTGTTTATCTCTGACACACATCCCACCCCATTCTTCAGCATGAGAGGGTGCTCGGCTCCGGCCCTGAGCGTCGTCGGAGCCGCCGGACGTCATCTTACGCCGCGGGGAGTCCACACGGCAGCGGTCCGGTCCAAGTGGGCAGATTTGGGACAGTCATCCCGGCCACTTCCGGAGCTGTAGCTGGACCACACCCCGGGGCGAAAGCACGGAGATTTACGACCGTACCCAGAGCGGCACGTTTGCAGTCCTCAACGAGCGCGTGGGAATAACCCGCACGCGCATGCAACGGAACTGTGAAGGTAACGCCTGCGCTGGCCGGCGGGGGAGCCTGTCCACATGCGTGTCACTATGCCGTCAATCGCCTGAGAGCCAGGGCGGGGGACAGGACTGCTGGCAGCACCACCCGGTCACCGGAGGGGCCACACATCACCACCGCACATCCCCACACCCGTCAGACACCAGCGTGCCAGCGAAGAGCACGCCCCCCCCCCCCCCCCAGCCGGTCGGCCGCACAGCGGAACGACACACAGCAGGACCACACCCCCACAACAAGCAGAGCACGGGGCGGGGCCCGGCAGGCGCCGCGCCGCGCCGCGCTGTCTGACCTGGTGACCCGCTGCCGGCCGTGGGCGGCGTCGGGAGACCTCCCGCACGCGCGTGGCCGCCAGCGGGACGTAGGAGCGCGTGTCAGCAGGGCCGGGGCGCCAGCCGGCCCCAGCTGACCCGCCGGCACCGGCGGCCGCCGAACCGCCCACGTTCAGGCTGTCCGCCGAGAACGAGCGCATGGCGTTCTTGACCAGTGTCGGCGACAGCAGGCCGCCGGTCGACGCCATTGTGGCGGCGGGTCGCCGCGCGCGTGCCGGGGTCGTCGGGTCACACCGCTTCCGCGCCGGTCACACGCGGGTCGCCGCGTGTGCGCTGCGCGCGGCCACTCGGCACGGCTCGCCGCGACGAGCACGTCTGTGGAGGAGGCCGCGCGCCGGCCGCCGGCCGCGACCGGCGCGCCCCTGGCGGCGGCGCGGCGAAGCGCTTCCACGCCGCCGCGTGCCGGGCATAATAATCGGAATATTTGGTGCTGGCCGGCGTCATGTCGAGGAATGCAGGACGCGGGATGGCGGGCAGCCTGCTCAGGTTTTCCGTCCCCATCGGGGCCGTCGTCTCATGCGTCGACGGGTCGTTTATTACAACTCCAGCTACCACAAGAATGCTCAACAAAGACTGATGATGATATAACTTCGGTGTAGAAATGGGGAGAATGCAAATGTACAGTTTATGGGATGGCGTTACTGCAGATGCAGCCGCCGCGTGCAGACAACACTTAGGATCCGCTGATGGGGCGAGGCATCCCGCCCAAGCACCCTAACACAGAGCGAGCGGCATCGCGCCACGAGTCGCGCTTGCCCTAACCAGCAAACACGTCCACCACCGGAGGTCAGCCAGTGTTAACTCATGGCGCCACACGTCCAACGCCGGCACGTCAGCTCCCGTGCCCGCCTAACCCACTCGTCGAGCCGGGCCGCCGGCCGGCCGGCGCCGCGCACGTCCCAGCGCCGCCGCGTCGCTCCACGTGACGCACGCCGGCGCCGCCGCGTCCGGCGCCGAGCGTCACGTCAGCATGACGGCCGCCGAGCCGGCGTGACCCGGCGGCGGCGCAGGTCACTGCAGCCCCTCCCCGGTGGGGGCACACGCCCGGCCGGCCGGACGCCGTCATCACGCCGCGTTATCACTCGACGGAGGGCGGCTCGGCGAGGCCGGTGACCGCGGCCGGGCGGCCAGCTGACACTGACACTGACCATGTCATGCGGACACTGACAGCGCGCGCCGGCCGGGCCACGAAGCGCGTCCAACACGCCTGCAACAGTCCCCAGTGGCCGCCACCGACGGGCGGGCGGGCAGCGCGAGCGGACCGGCGCCGGCGGCGCGCACCGTCGGCTCAGGGCGCCGCCGGCGGGCCCGCGCCGGGCACGCGGACTGAGCGGCGGGCCGCCATGTGACGGACAGCACGGTTGGGCTGCCCCCGGCTGAGCGGCCGGCTCTCAGCGCTCCGACCGGCGGGAAGCGGGGCGGCCCGGCCTCCTGGACGGCCGAGAGGCACGCCACCAACGGCGGCGCCGGCGAAGCGCGCTCCGACATGCGCATTTAACGCGGTGCATCGCACTCCTCTCCACCCCTCCACCCCTCCCCGCCTCTCCTCTCTCTCGCTCTTTCTCTTGTCTGTTCCTCTCCCCTTCCTCTTCCTTTCTTCCTCGTTGCTTATTTTCCGCCCGTTTTTTGTTGGCAATTCGCATGCTAGTTTGACACGCAGGCCTATTGGCGACAACAGCTTTCTAGCGCCACGATGCATCCTGCGATAGGCGCACAAAAACTGTAGTATTCCCATGACCCAGTCCCGCCCTGGCCGCACGGCGACGGCGGCGTCTCAGTGGACGGACGGGAGCGATGTTTCCTTGAATTAAGAGCCGTTTGAAGACGGGCTCCAAGGGCGCGAGCGGAGGCCGGCCTCGACGGACCACCATCGAAATGGGCATCGGGTTTCACAACGGACGTGTGAAGTGACGCCAATTACACCGGGCCCGGGCCGAGAGCTCTAAATCTGGCGGTATTCACTAGGAAGTGCCAACACATTAACAGGAAGTCGCAAACAATGCGATTAGACCGAAGCGACAATGCAATTAAACCAACGAGGCGCAGTGCGAGGTGCTGGGAAACGTCATTACCGCGGCGATAATTGCGCATCGAGCCGCGGCCGTCACGGCGGCGGCACGTCAGACCGCGCCGCACCGGATCGCCTGCCTCGGTCGGCGCGACTCCCGTGTCCGCGCCATCTCCCACACGGCGCGAGTCCACCGCCGAGCGCGGCGGTCGACAGCGGCCGCTCTCGCGGGCGGCGCCTCCGGCGGGGCGCCGCCGAGCCCCGACGCAGGCGTCACGCAGGTGTGACACGGCCGGCCACGGGGCCCGCGGTGGGGAGCGGCGCAGGCGGCCGGTCACCAGCCGGCGGCGGGCGGCGGGCGGCGGGCGGCGGGCGGTCCGGCCGGCGCTCCGGCGCGGGTGACGCCTCGACCGACCTGGTGCGGCGCTCCGCCGGCCGCCGCCGGCTCTAATTAGCCGACCGCCCGTGGCCGGCGCCGCCGCCGCCGTCCGCCGGCGGTGTGGATGGCCGCGCCGGCGCCGGCGGCACCGGCCGGCGCGACGTTAGCCCAGATGCGGACCGGCCCCGGTCTCCGCCTCCCAGTGAAACCGCGGCGCGGGACGCCGCCGAGTGTCGGCGGAGGTGTCGCGGCGGGCGCTCGCGCGGCGGTGGGGTTCCTGGCCCGGATGCGACGCGCTTGGTATGAGGGCCACCAAGATAGGGTGATGCCCGGGAAGATCAGGCGAGGTTCCAGTTTATCAGATAAGACAATGCCCCGGGAGATCGGGTGCTGCTCGAGAAGGTCAGGCGGTGTTTGGGGAGAGCCGGCGATGTCCGGGGAGATCAGGTGCTGTTCGGGAAAATCAGGCGCTGTTCGGGGAGATCAGGAGATGTTCGGGGAAATCTAAAGCTATTCGGGGAGATCAGGCAACGGTCAGGGAGCTCAGGCCGTACTGAACATCAGGCGATGATCGGGAAAATCAGCCGACTCACGGGGGCGTGGCTGGACGAACTCAGTATGCTGCAGGAGTGGTGCGGAATAGGGTGGCTATGTATTATCGTTTGCGCGAACAACAGATTACAGAGCACGAATCTTTGTGTGAGCCCTTTCGTTGCAAAAGGACAGCCTTGAAACGTGGTATTAGCAAAGCCAACGAGACGGCTTTAGGAACGGCGCCGTTTCACTATCAGCGTCTGTGCGCGATGACAGTTAGCAGGCAGTTCTCTCGCTCATTGCTATGGCAGCAGCAGGCAGTTCTCGCGGTCATCACCATGACAGTCAGCAGGGAGTTCTCCCGGTCATTGCTATGACAGTCAGCATGGAGTTCTCCCGGTCATTGCTATGACAGTCAGCAGGCAGTTCTCCCGGTCATCACCATGACAGTCAGCATGGAGTTCTCCCGGCCATTGCTATGACAGTCAGCAGGCAGTTCTCGCAGTCATTGCTATGGCAGCAGCAGGCAGTTCTAGCGGTCATTACAATGGCAGTCAGCAGGCAGTCCTCCCGGTCACTGCTATGGCAGCAGCAGTCAATTATCCCCGTCATTACTATGCCAGTCAGCAGGGAGTTCTCCCGGTCATTGCTATGCTCTGCTGACGCCATGCCTGGCAGCGTTTGCCAAATGGGCCAAGCTTGCTGAATTCTAGCAATGACCTGTGTTACCTCACCAACATCTTGCGTCTTGCTTGTGGGAATACGAATGTGTGAAAGCAGACACGATTTCTGCATTGAAATTCGTTGACTAAAATTTGTATAGTTCTTATGCGGGGTGCTTAACATGACAACGCTTATGGTGACACTACAGATGCTTATGACGTACAAACGACATGTGAATGGTCCTCTCCGTAATAGAACACAAAGCAGCTGTTTGCCGCATTCATAAGTGCAATTCTGAACATGGCTATGGTTACCATGGCATTGCAGATGCTAATCATGTAGAAAAGGTATCTGATCGCATCCCAGCACAGGGAAGCCCGGCTGTTATCATGGACAACTGTGTAACCACGAGCTCAGGTCAGGGACGTAGAATACGGAAAGGAGGCGGCACATCACGACCACGAGCTCGCCTACACCCGCCTGTACAAGCTTTCCCTCAACGCGACAGCTGTCACAACGGGTTGCGGCGCTCATAATCCAAGTGGTGCCACATCCGGTAAACATTCCGCCAGCTTCCACCCGCCGGCCGGGTGACGGCAGCGGCTCACGAGAGCGCGCGACCTCGGAGGCCGCTGACCCGACCCGCAGAGCCGCGCATCGGCCGGCCGGCCAGGCAGCGAGCCGGCAGACAGACAGCTGGCCGCCGCCGGCTCGGTGAGGTAACAGACGCTAACGACCGCCGACGCAACGCCGCCGAGTGAAACGGGCATATATCGACAGGCGGCCAGCGTGCCGGCGACGCCGGCGCCCGTCGCGGCGTGGACTGCAGCCGGGCTAGCGGCTCTCTCCGGACCATTAGCGGCTCGGAGCCGGCAGGAAAGGCCGGCGCGACGGGCCGCCGAAAGTCCGTCGGCCGAGCAGAGAGAGAGAGAGTTGGCACGGACAGATCAACAGCCGCTGGCGACGGCGCCGCATCGCACGCCCATCTCGGGCGCAGCGGGCCGGCGGCCGGCGCAGGGGGGCGTCGTCAGCGGCGGGGCGGCGGCGGCGGCGAGAGGCGCTAATCCCACTACCCGCCGACAGATATAGGACGGCCGGGGGAAGACAGTCGGCACGCAAACGGGCACGGGAGGAAGAAAGTGGGGGAAAACAATCGGGACCGCAAGGAGTAAACAGGGTCCACCGACTGTGACCGGCGCAGCCGCGTCGCCCGCCTCAGGAAGCCGCATAACTTCCAAGGCCTTGACTGCCGTCAGCTGCGACGATCGAAGCCTTACATGCACCACTGACGGCGACCACTCTGGCTTCACGGTGCGGGTGACCGGCCGCCGTGTTCAGCCGCGCAAGACATGTAGTAGCAGGCACAGCCCGGCTAGTTCCAGGGACCACATGTACTCGTGGCGCACGGCCATCGAAATGCAAGGGCATGGGGCGCGTCAGAGCTGGCTGCGTGACGGCGCGTTGCGAAGCTCCAGCGTGCGATTCAACGCGCTTGAAAATAACCGAACGTACTTACCCAAACCTTTCCCATAGTCAGTGAGGAAACAGGACAACGCGGAATGTTTTTGTTCAGTTACATTTCACTCGAATCGCTCATTTTCGCCTGTGCGCACTTCCCGTGAGCCGGCGTCCCAAATGTCAGCTGTCCTGTCCGAGGCGTCGACATCACGTGACCCAGATTGCGGCGCCAGTGCCGGCCGCCTCCCACCAGCCGCGCACCGTGGCGGGGAGACCCGCCGACCGACCACGTGCGCCACGTGCTGCGGCCCGGCCGGCGCGCGACACGCGTCCACGGCCACTCCCACCGCGCGTCGCCGCCTGCTCGGGAGATGACAAACGGCCGTGGGAAACGGGCTGTACTGCGCTCTAGTTGGTTCGGTGGAGGGCGGTCAGCGGGCTCAGAGGCCGGCGGGCAGGCACGGGAACCGGACACCGAATATCTCGGGAGCCGGGCGCCGAGCATCCCGGAAACCGGGCACCGAGCTTCCCTGGAACCGGACACGGAGTGTCCCGGGAACAAGACACTGAGTGTCCTGGGAACCGGACACTGAGTGTCTCGGGAACCGGGCACCCAGTATCCCGGGAATCGGGCACCTAGTATCCCGGGAATCGGGCACCGAGCGTCCCGAGAATCGGGCACCAAGTGCCATGGCGAGAGCCGGGGTCTAGAGGACACAGGTGTGGTTTCGCAAAATAAATGTGTGGGGGGGGGGAGATGAGCTCGGAAAATACCCATGCGGGCGTCCAACATACACGGAAACGAGTTCCCCCAGAATTTAACTAATTTCTTCTCAAATGTGGGTGAGGAGGGGAGGGGGAGGGACCACAAACGAATAGGGGACTGTATCCTCGCTCCGGGATTCACGAGAATCGACACGCAGAGAAAGATGCCAATAGTCACAGCATATTAGCGAGTTCCAAGAAAAGTGTTTAGCCAGTGGGGCGATAGCGCAGTTCCAGACCTGTCCCAGTATCTGGGCACAACACGGACCCTGTGTGAACAAAACGGTACGGATTGGTCGGGAAGTGCTGGAAGAACGAAGGCGGTCCCACTGAATGAAGGTCGACACCCGTTAAAAACAAACCTTGCGGTGCGTCCCACATAGCATTCCTGCGCGCAGGGCTGGGCGGCTGGACGGATGGAATGTAGTTGGCAACCCTGACCACTTAGCGGCGTTACGCAAAATGCGCGAACGGGACAATGCTTACGTAACTCATGCTGACGCGTCTCCAATTCTAACGGTCGCCGATAAAAGCGTGCGTAACTGTGGGGCTATGTCACTCTCAAAATGGTCCCAGATATGAGCTAGGCTGCCATGATGCCTCGATGTCCGTTGCTCCAAAGAGCGAGATGGCTGCTAGATAACTGTTGGATATTGGCAGCGAAGTTGGTATGGGGAGTGGGAAAGAAGAATCTAGATGAGATGCAGTTTTCCTCAGCCATATCGAGGGCATGTCCTTCGCAACTTTCCGCTGCTGTTTTCCCATCTTGGTAACTTGGAGACTTCGTAAAAGCAAAAACGCCTGTCTCTGCCACCTAGCGGATAAAAGGTACAACAGTAGCTGCTATCCAGGCCCGCGGGGCTGAACAACTGTCGTTCACATCCAGCGCAGTAGATGTCGCTGACCACATAGGTGCGATTTAATCCAGAGGGCAGCATCAGCGGGGCTGGTCGCTGGGATTTGAGTCCCCTGACCAGAAATGATCCGTTCAGGACTATGGAATAAAGGAGAATGGGTAACAGTGGGGCAGAGCTACATGCGCCTAGGAGGGGGGGGGGGAGGGGGTAACCGAGCTTTAACCCGCGCATAGACTGAGTGCGCTGGACGTCCGGTCGGAGCCAGGGGCCTCTCGGCCCACCCGTGGCCGGCACATGCAGCCTACCCCGGACAAACGGGGTGTCGCCAAGACGCAGGATGAAGCAACACAGAGAAGAAAATGGCCGACCCTTTTCTTCTATGTGTTGCTTCATACATCATACATCATACATCAGCAAGAATTAGCAGGAATCAATTCTGCTAGAGAAAAACGCTACGAGGGTCATCAAACCATTCTTTGAAGAGAATGATTAGAGGAAACTATGTTGCATACGGACTTGCACAGCTATATCTCTGTAACCGACGCATGTAAGGCACTACGCTCTGTCCGTGTTTTTCCAATGGGAATATCACGGTGGCACCTTTTCCAAACAAGACAAACAATCAACAAATCATTCTTTCCCATCCCAACGTCGTGATCTAGCTTATCACACTGTGCATAGCTTGAGGTACACAGCAGCTGCCCCAGCCCCCATGATTCAGATGGTGGTATCGGTGGTCAGAGAGCTGTAAGCTGACCTGGTATGCTCTCTCGCATCCCGACGCTGCTCTCGTGAAAGTCGTGAAAGCCCGTGTTCGTGATCGCCGATTTCGTCTGGAGCCGGGCCGGCCTGACCCGCTCCGAAGCGAGAACAGGCCGGCGGGGCGTCCGCGCGGCGGCGGCGGCGGCCGACCACACCCGGCCGCCGCGCCGCGGGACATTACCGATTTTCCGCTCCGTCGGCCGACGCCGGCGTCGGCGGCCGACCAATCGGCGCGCGCCGCCGCCTCCGCTGCCGGCGCGACGAACCGCGCCGCTCCACGCGTCTGAAAAGGCTGTCTGGAAAGGAAGCAGTGCCCTCCCGTCCTCCCTCCCTCCCACCGTCCCTCAACACGGGGACGCTGACCGGCTTTGGTGGCGGGTGTTTCTTAGATACTTTATCACACGGAAAATAGGTATAAACCGAGCTGGTGCCTACCACGCGGCTGTTTTCCTTCTCGGTGTCGGACTTTTTCTTCCTGCGCAGCTTCTTGCTGCCCTCCTTGCCGTCCGCCCTTCTCTTGTCGGCGCCGTCCCCCACCTGGCGGGTACAAATGGCAAGTGAACAAAAACCGGCGTCACATCGTTACTGACCCCGCCGCATCCCACTTACGCCATTCCGGCGACCGCGCGCGGCGCCCGAGCAAGGGGGCGACAAAAACGCGTAACGCCCCCCCGAAGGACGCTGGATTTATGGCCCCCTGGCGTATAAAGGACCAAGCGGGCAGCAGTTTGTACCGAGGTTTTTACGTTTGGTTGACCGCACTTTCACACCGCCCCGCATCGAGAATCCCACAGGCGTCCGAGCTGCGAACGTGAAGGAAAGCTAGTGAAACGCGCTCGCCTCGTTCGCTAGCGTAATTCAAACACGGCCTCACGAGTACACGTCTGCCTTACTGGAACTATTCGCTCCCATCGGTCCGTCACGATGGCGATTTTTCCTCATTGATGTGGGCGGAAATAATCGTTACAAATTGCGTTTACATATGAAGCGAATCGCTATGTGGAATATAAGAGCATAACAATAATAACATAAGTACTAAACTAAACACAAATGTTTACGTGACGGTCATTGTCTTACTACTGGCCGATTTACGTGGGAACCAATGCTCACGCACGGTGTAGTTTTTCTAGTGTCCGTACTTTAGAACACTCATCTCCGTTAAAAGTTTTAGATGGGCACAAGCCTTACGTCTGACTATGGTAGCCAGCATATTCTATAAAGGTTCAAGAAATTTGTGTGAACAAGTCTTTTACGATAAAACGTTTTCTTGTGCTACGCACGAAAATGAAACCTGCATCGCTTATGAGCTTATCATTTATGACCTGTTGGCGTGCCAAGACTATCCTACGGAATCAGTTCTAAAGATGACGTTCACTAAATGAGAGCGGCGTTGTTTCGCAAAATACGCTGAAAAAATGGACAAGCTTTCATAACATGGCCCACCTTACTTGATAAATCAACCTGAAATGGCGCAAGCTAAGCCCCGACAGGATTCTTCCAGAAAATTTGATCCACTTGCTTCTCAACTGTGGCGGCTAGAGCAGCCCCGACTCACTAAACAGGAACTACAACGCCGCTGCTGGGCGCGCTGATTTCTACAGTGATTGCAGTATCCACCCACGCCTGCTTTATTAGTTGGTGCAGACGTCACGTTTTGCAAAAAAAAAAAAATACAAACAACAAAAAACAGGCCAAATGCAGTACATGCTGGTAATGCAAAAACAGATGCTTTGGACAGAATTACACCCACGGAAGACACTCCGGCGTACCGCATTCAGAAGGTAATCTTAAATACAGCGCAGGACCTCACTCAGTCGAGCCGCGAGGTGTTGGCAAAACCTAGAAATTCACACCCTCGACAACAACCCGCTGTGATAACGGTCACAAGGTCACGGGGCCATTAGGACACATTGCAATCTGTTTAAGATCGCACAGCTCGTGCACCTTGAACGAAATGATTTGGCGACGGCGAAGAATTGCAAAATTGCAATCAGGCCAGTATTCCGTGTCCCGTAACCATGACCGGTTCGTCCCATAAGCCCCGCGCCACCCACCGCTATACCACTTGGCCGTCTTCGTGGTCGCTGCCCATGTTCTTTAAAATACGCCCTATTTCGTCCAACAGATTTGTGATCACCGTTCATGTAAAGCAGAGCAAAGCGTCATGAGTCATGACCCCGAAACCAAACAACCATTTCACGTTGTTTACCCATGCTCCATCAATGCTTCAGCAGCGTTTTCCTCGAGCGAAACAGGCGCCTCCACATGCGCCTTGGGCTACTGCGGCCGGTGACATTCCGCGGGTAGCCGTGTGACAATCCTGCCCGTTGAAGACATCCCGTCACGTCCCGACCTCGCCGCAACACTCCCCCGCCACGCGACACAGCCTTCCCGCCCCACGGCCGGCACGTCCGGCGGGCGGCGGCGCGCGCCCCCTCAGCACCTCACCCCCACACCGCCTGGGCCGGTCGGCCCGGTCGGCCCGGGCGGCCCGGGCGGAGCCGGCGCCGGGCGGGGTCGCCGGGCGCACCTGATTGGAAAGCCCGTGCAGAATGTGCAGCGGCGACCGCGTGGCCTCGTGAACGGTCAGCAGCGGCTCCCGCTGGCCGAATGACCGCGACGGGTCCGTGACGGTCGTCCGAGAAAGCGGGCCAGCCACGGCAGATGCAACACGGACGGCACGCAGAAAACAGCCGGGTGCTGCCAGAGCTCGGTTGCCGCGGCACCGAGCGAAAAACCTGCACCGTTTTTGCGCGTGGGTTTTTGAAACAATCAAGCGCCAATGGGAACAATGTGGGTACAGTTATTCGGGTCGCATGGCTTGGGTTTTGTGCAGGCAGATATCTGACGCGTTTATGGCTTTTCTGGAATGCACGAGACGGATGACGGAAGTTGTCCAAGGAAAATCAGCATCCCGATGACTAGCAATACCCATAAATGCCAGCCATGCTTCCACTGCTGTCAAGGGAGATTAAACATTATCAAGAAATCTTCTGAATAAGAAAACAAAACCGCGGGGAGGCGCTAGCATGCGAGGAAATCGAGCTGGGCGCCAGACAAGACATTCCGCCTCAGATACGTGCCGCTGACAGAGCGCCAGCTTCAGATTCCGAGACTCCCCGGGGAGTCGTACGTGAGCATACGTCAGCACCTCGCTGTGCCACGCGTACGCGCTGCGTTCACAACCCCGAGCTGCGGTGGCTCCTGCGGTAACGGCAGGGCCGCCGGGCACCGTCAAGGGCAGCCTCGTCGCCAATAGCTGGTCGGCATGACACACCGGCGCGGCGCCGGGCGAAGACGCCGCCGCCCGCGCCCGCGCGCGAGCAGCCGGGGCAGCGAAGATGCGACGAGGGCCGGCGGACAGCCCTGGGCGGACAGCGCACAGCGAACAGCGCTGTCCGGCGGGCGGAATGTCCGGGGAGAGCCGTAATCCTCGGCGAAGGTCGCGTCTGATCCACCGGCGGGCCGATAGCGTCGACACCGAGCCGCCGCCGACACAAAAACGACGCCGGCCGCCGGCGGCAGCCGTGGGAGCGTAAACAGCGTCCAGCCGGCACCGCTCCCCCACTCCGGCGGTGGGGAGGGGCACGGCGCCGCGCACGGCACGGGGCGCGACGCGTGCTGCGTGACGCTAGGCGTGCAATTTCCGGCGTCAGTCAGAGGAGGCCACGCTGAGAAAGCCGCCGATGCGCGAGAAGAATGCGCTCGGGGAACGGGTGCCAACGGGGTCTGGGACCCGGCGGCAGACGGACGGATTCCTGTGGCGACACGATCACTGCCAGGCGATGGCAGGCTGCCAGATTTATCACGGCGACACACACACACCAAATCCCTGAAACGAACTTAATCTGTATGAGTCACTGCAATAACGGCAAATGTTTACGTGACGACTAGATATGGTATTTGTCAAAGCTGGCGCCAGCGTCGAACCGGCACCCGTCTACATTAAGAGCAAGGGCCCACGGGAGGGACGATTTGGCTGCTGCTGATAGCAGCACTGGCAACAGCTCCCAGTGCAACCCACTCCCACACTTCCCGGCACCGGTAAGTTCCCAGCACAGTCACGCCGGTACTGATTTGGCACCGACTGCTGGTGTCGTGGTAACGGACTTCTGCATTTCTAATCCTGGTGCACTAAGGGTGTTGACGAAAGTACTCACCCCCTCGTCGCTGTCCTCGTCTGTGATCTTCGACGCCATATCGCCAATGACGTCATCGGACACTGGTGAGGTGACTTCGGGGGTAAACTTGACCTCCCGGTCCGGCTCGCTCGGAGTCTGCTGCTGCTCCTTCCCGTCGTCGGGCGCCGGGGCGGCCGGCAAATCATCGCCCGTCGAATTTTCGCGGGCCAACTGGCCACACCTGGCTTCACCCACTTCCGGAGCCTCCTCCGGAACCTTGTTCAGAGCCTTCTCCAGAACCTCCTCTGGAGCCTCCTCTGGAGCCTTCTCCAGAGCGTTCTCCAGAGCCTTCTCCAGAACCTCCTCCGGAGCCTTCTCCAGAGCCTTCTCCGGAAACTCCTCTGGAACTTTCTCCGGAGCCTCCTCCGGGTAGCTGGGCCCCGCGTCAGCCTCACCAGGGCCAGCCTCAGCCGACGACCGCGGACTCTGCAGTGGTGCACACACGTCATCGCCTGCTGCGGCCCCCGCCTGCGGCTCCTCCGCGTGGTGCTGCTCAGTCTGGTACTCTTCGTCGTCGGAGCGCGGGCCAGAGGCGTCCGAGGCGCGGCGTTCGGCCGAGCCGGCTCTGGCGACGCACTGTCGCACCTCGGCGGCCGCGGCGGCGTCGGCAGCGACGTCGGCAGCGTGGTGGGCCTCGGCAGCGCTGCGGTGGGCCCCGTCGACCGCCCCGGAGCGCTCCAGTTGGTCATCCAGCGGCGCCGGCGCTGGCGGCGCCTCATCCTCCCAGATCTCTGCACCCTCGGGGTCGCAGTCGGCCGGTGCCGCGACCTCCCCCTCCACCACGAGAATGCTCTCTGGCTGAGCCGTCATGAAGCGTGACGGTTTCAGCTCCGCGGCCACGACCATCGGGTTCACCTCGTCCTCCGCCTCCTCGTGCTCCGCCTTCGGTTCCGGCTCCGGCTCGGGCTCCGGCTCTGTGGCGCGCCGCGTGCGCAGCTCCGCCTCGATCAGCTCCTGCAGGCTGGAGTCGGTGCTGAGCGGCGGCGTGAGTACGCCGTCGGCGCTGACCTCCGTCCGCTCCATGGTCGCGGCGGCGGCGGCGACGGTGGCGCGGCCTCTGTCGGCAGAATAAACACGTCAAGCGACGGCGACGGACACGGCGGCAGCGCAACAAAAACAGCGACACCAAGAGCGAACATGGATTTGGTTTTAATAATAGCGAATGAGCTTTTGGGATACACAGACAGGAGCGGCTCTGGCTGCAGAACGTCAACCACGCGTGCTCCTTTGTTTGCGGAGTGAAAAAGCGGCTAAGCCGGGCTCTGCTAGCACGGATTCCGTAACGGTGCAATCTACCAGCAACCGCAGTTTCAGCACAACACAAAAGTCGGGGCAGAGACACCAACAGAGCCAGTGTTTAGACCGAGGCTGTGTTCAACGGTCAAAAGACGCGACCACGAGCAACCAAAGTCGACAGTGAGTCATCCTCATCAGCGGATGATGTAGCGGCGAGCACGGCCGCACACGATCCCGCCGGCGGCCGCCGACCGGTGTCCGGTGCGGAAGCCACGCTGAGACCTGCAGGCGTGCGGCGAGCCCGGCTCCTGTCGGCCGGCGCGCTGGCGTCACGTCCGGACCGTCGTCCGGTCGCGCGGGGCGAGCTGGAGCAGCCTGGCCGGGAGCCGGGCGGCAGCGAGGCCGGCCGGCCCGCTCATCCGGACCTTGACGGCGCTGACCCGTCAGCCGGCAGGTCGGACCGCGCGGTGTGACCTCGGTCGTGGCGTCGACGCCACTGACGGACCATGACCAGGTCGGCCCGCCGCGCGTGTCACGTCCGTCACGGTCGTCACGTCTGCGGCGGGCGACGCGAGACGCGCTCGCCGGCGCGGCGCGACGGCCCGACGACCTGCCGGGGTCGCGGCGTGACCCGGATCGCCCGCCGACGGCCGACTCGTCGCCGGCAGGCCAGTTTTTGCCATCGTCGTCCGTGAAACGACACGCGGCCGCCGAGACCTGAACCCGGACAGCGCTCGGCCCCGGCGCACGGCGTGGCCAATGGAGCCGGCCAGCGGATCGCGAGCGGCTGGACGTCGCATTGTTCGCGGCCGATCGGACGGGCGGGCGGCGCGGGCGACGTCCCGCCGCGGCATTGTTTCGTTATCGGCGGGTGCACGCCCCCGTTCAATCGGCTGAAGGCATTCGCTTTAGATACACTGATATCGGACACGCTTCAGCTCGGCGGTGACGTGGCGGGTCAGCTGCAGAAAAACGCCGAGAGATCTCGATCAAACGCTCGGAAGCTCTGAGTGCCTTAGAGCGCGCGAAGCAGAGCGACGTCGAAGGATATCTGAGCCTTCGAGTGAATAATGCAATAGCCAAGCGCTCGGGATATGAGACGTAGGCAACCAGCGTGCAGACGCAAGGCCGACTGCCACCGCAGACGGCTGACTCGGGACAGCGCCGCATGCGCCCGGCGCCGAAGAGCCGGTGTCGCGTCCCACCCGTGACAGGCCGCCGCACAGTCCCACCAGGAAGCCGGCCATCATCCGGCCATTGTCGGCCGGCAGGCACCGCCTCGTTAAAAGGCCGACCGCGAGAACCACGTGTTTGACGACAGCCCGTCAACGAGATCGAGTGGCGCAACCTGATGTGGCAGCGTCAGCAGCTGCCAAGTTACAGCTAGCGCCGCTATAGCGCGAGCATAATCGGGGGTCTGAATCACGCGGGCGCCTCGCTGGCAGGTGGCAAGATGATGAGCTTGCACCCCTTTGCAGGCATGTCCGTGAATTACTTTCACCATACGGGATTTGACGGAATAACCCGGCTCGGTGCAGGGAAACAGGTGGCGGGCATCACTCGTCAGACGTGAGATCCCGCTCTGTTATCAGCAACCCCGGCCGGTGAGCTGCGGAGGATACTGCCCTGATGATTGTTTCCGACGGTCACCCGGCTTCCACATCACACGCTCTGGCGATCCTGAGCCGAACAACAGACAGACTCCGCCAGAAACCGGACCGTGTCCGGCTCGCCCCGCTGCCTTCCCGCCAAATCCGCTCTCAGCAGCGTCCCGCCCCGACACGGCACGGCAGGAGCCGTCCGCCGTTCCCTTCGGAATGCCGGAGGGAGCGGCGAACGTCCCCTGCCCACCGGTCCGCTCCCTCTGCTCACCGGTCCGCTCCCTCCGCTTACCAGTTCGTTCCCTGCGCTCACCAGTCCGCTTCCCCGCTCACCGGTCCGCTCCCCTCGCTCACCGGTCCGCTCCCTCCACACAGCGGTGCCCAGCCTCTCTCGTGAAGTCCGCGCCAGCACACTCCTCCGCGCCGCGCCGCACAGACCTCCACTCCGGCCGCCGGCTCGAGCCACCACTGACGCCGGCGCCGCGCTCGACGACACGCGAGGCAGCGGCCGGCGCGGGGCAGACCAACCGGCCGCGGAGAAGCCGTACCGGGCGGGGTCCGTACCGGCCAGCCACAGCACGCGCCCGTCAGCAGCGCTCGCGGCGTGGCCGGCCGTCGCGCCGCCACGCCCGCAGAGTACGCGGGACGATTGTTTGACACGAGTCGACACTCCGCAGGCTTCGCCTAGTGTGACAGGCACTATGCGACGACAGGCGACGGCGATGTGTGTACATTATCAGGTGGCGGCACGCTTTATTGCCGGGCGATTGCAGCTAAGTGCTGACCGCGGCACGGGCGGAGCACTTCGAGACGCTGAATTCTCCAGAGGAAAACCGCGCTTTTCGGAGCCTTGACGTCGAACGAAAGTAACCGACAGGACACGGCGGGCCGGAGCAGTCAGGCGTGGCCAATAGATCGTATTTCGTTAGCTTTCCAGTTCGGCGTGCGTACACAGGGATTTAGAAATCACCCGCCCGCAGTAAACAGCGGCGAGATACAAGCCTGTTTTAGGTAAAAACGGCGACCAGCTGTAACTACCGGTGTGACCGGTACCACGCCATGTCTCGCCCACGACCGCAAGCTGACGTCACTGCAGAAGACTTCGCTGTTCGGACCAGCGGCACAGAGGGGGGGCGCCGGCCACCTCCGGGCGGCTACCAACAAGGCGCGCGCCCGCGACCGCACGCGGACCTGACCCGATGCGGCTCACAGAAAGCCGAGCTCCGCCTGCGTCCAACCGATCTGTCCGCCGGGCGCTGTCGCGCCGGCCCGGTCGCTTCGAGCGCTCGCCTTCATGCGGGGACGGCGCCCGGAGCCGGGCCGCGAGCCGCGCGTGTCGAGCGGCGCTCCGGTGGCGCCGGCGCGGCCCGCCGTTCGGAGGTGTGACGTTCCGCCCGAAGTGCGTGACGCCGCCAGCGTGAGTGCCGTGACCGCGCATTGTGGGCGGTCCTGGAGCGACGGCTGCTCCGCGGAGCACGTCCGGAATTCGATGGCGATTCGGAGACGGCCAGACACACCCGGCGCGGTCCAATATCCGGTCCGGTCTCTCCACTGGACCAGACAGCCTGACGAGAGACTGACACTGTAGAGCAGAGTGATACACGCCTTCCAGGGAGCCTAATCGTACGGGCCCGCGAGAACGGCGTGCCCGGAGCGCGTCCACCCGACTGTCCTCGTCTTTCTCGGCCGGGTCGAGCCGGCGCCTGGACGGCTCGAGCGCGCCGGGCCCGGCTGCCGGCGCCGCCACGGGCTCGTCCGTCCCTGGTGGACCGATCAGTCAGCGGCGTCAGCGGCGTCAGCGGGGCGGCCGGCGGCCGGCTGGGTCGGCACGGGCTCCCTCCGGCACGGCGGCGCCGGGCCGCCGCTGCCGGGGCGTGCCGCGGTGGTGCGCGTGCCGACGCAGAGGGCCGCCGACAGCCGACACCGGCCGACAGGAATAGGGCCGCCGCAGGCAATGACCTCCCCGAGCCACCGCCGGAGGGGAGGCCGCCGAGGGCTGCGCAAGGCACGGCGCCGGCAAACGCGGTCACTGCGCGAGGTAGGGCATGCCAGGCTAGGCCAACGAATTCCGTCGTAACTGGACGGAACGTTTGGAACATATGGCAGGCATCGTTACAATCATTTTAAATGGACCGCAACCATCGATAACAAGCCTCGTTACTCCAGGAAGCACACGGCACACGGCCTCATTATAAGCAGTGGTTAGTGATTCAACGTTAATCAATGCGTTCGGTGATGGAGAGCGGTTTGATAAAACGTGACAAGGGAACCGGTTTGGATGGCACCGGTTTGGGAATGCAAGTTCGGCGTTGCTCGTGGACAGCAAACGCAGCTCAGCCAAGCTTCCGCGTAAACAATTCGTCGTCGCTGAACATGCAGACGGAGCGCGTGACGGATGCCGAATGCAAATTGATTATCCAATCAGTTGAAACCAAGGACCTGGCCCTGTCCAGCTCGCGATTCACATCATCGATGAGTGATGCAGATAAATGCGAGCAGGCTTCTGCATTCTGCCTCGAAGTCCACGCAGATCGAGGACCATCGATCAAGATCTTATCAACTGCGCACGTAGCGCAGTTGGTACGCATCCTCCGCCACAGACCGGAGAGATGAACCGGCACTGCCAGCCACCGCTCGCAAACGCTGCCGCAACACGGGCACGCCCAGATACCGTGCTGTTGCCGCCTTGCAGTCCCGGTGAGTGCGTACCCGGCCCGCTCGTGGCCGCGTGCTGTCTCTCATTAACACCGTGCAGGCGCGATCGGCCACGCTCCGCCACGCGCACGCCATTTCAACCGGCCTGGAATGCGCCGCCGACCCTGACCGTCACGTGACCGCCAGCGGCCTGGTTCGCGGGCGTCACGTGACGGTGGGGCGGCGCTCTGGCGGGCTAGTGCTCCGGGTGACGGCCGGAAACGTGACAGGTCACGGCGGGTGACGGCGGGTTCGGTGTCACGCTCCGTCGCCGCTCACAAGTCACGAGAGATGGACGACGGCATGCGCCGCTCACGAAGTGCTCACGACAACCAGGGGTCAGGCCGCGACCCGCAGCACCGCCACCCCCGGCTCATGACCGAGCGGCTCCGGGTGACATCCCGAGACCACATGACTCTCGGCACCGCCGCTCGCGACTCACGACGACGTTATGAGTCGGCCGCTCACGGCTCACGACGACGTCGCGTGTCGGCCGCTCACGCCCAGGGCCGCGCAGCTCACGGCTCACGACATGGCGACGGCTCCGGCCACAACCCACCAACAAAGCCCGACAAGAGCCGCGCACGGCCGGAGGTGGCGTGTCTATTATGCAGGGCGACGGCCGGGCCGCGCCCGGCTGGTGCGGCCCGGTGCCACGCGGCGCGTCCAGGCCCGTCAGACGGCCGCCGCCGTCACGGAGCGGCACGGCACCGACGCCGCGCCCCGGGACGTGAGGTGGGAGGAGACGCCGCCGGCCGCCAGCCCGCTGGCGGCCGGACGTGGCGGCGCTGCGGCTCGGCACGACAACCAGACTGCCACGCCGTCGCGGCAATGGCACCACAGAGGTGTTTGAAAGTTAGCGGAGACAGTCCGCCGCCGTGGGGGATGCCGTATGGTCACGCGCGAGTGCGTGCCCTGGCTGGCCGACAGGAAGGTTTCGCAAACGACCCTCCGACTGGCTCCCTCTTTGTCCGGACTGGGCGCCGTGACGAGGCTAATTCACAACACAGTCCAGAGTCGACGGGAAACGGGGCGCTTTTTCGACAGCTGACGATGTGATCACATGAGCTGTGCGTCACGTCTGGCTCAGAACCGCGTCTCGGCCTCAGGGACTCTGAACTCGTGCTCGTCCCCGCTACGTGATCGACACCACGCAGGTCGTGGTGTCGGTCACGTCCGCCGCCACAAATGACCTCAGACCATAACTATATCCTTTGCATCACGTGTGCCTCGGTACGGGGAGTCGATTCGCGTGCCGTGTGTGCAAGGGGGTGGAGGGATATTTCCCGGATCGCCACAGTTCGGGAAGTTGCCGTCCCCATGCCTCGGTGGCCAAGTAGCGCACCCTGAACGTCCCCTGGTAGCGTAGCCCCCGGATCCGCAGGACAGTACACTTCCCTCCTCCACAGACCGCGGCGCAGCTGTAAACACGCCGCGGGGCGAAAGGCAAACGGACGTCGGCACGACGCCGCCGCCCTCGGACATTTCCATGGAGCAGCTGGCGCCGCACGGCATGTGGACGCACAGGCCGGCCGCACGGATGCACCAGCCCGGCTGGCGTGGCCGTCCGCTCTAGCCGCTGGCCGCTGGCCGCTGGCCGCTGGCCGCTGGCCGCTGGCCGCTGGCCGCTGGTCGCTGGACGCTAGCTGCCGGGCGCTGGCCGCTTGGCGCTGGACGCTGGCCGCGCCGATCGGTGGCGGGAGGCCTCGGCGGCCGAGCGATCAGCGACCGAGCGCCGACACCGCGGACACGCTCCGCCGCGCAGCCCGCAGCCGTCGCCGCAGTGGGTCAGCGCTATTCAAACATACGTGACTGACTGAGCAATGGTGCCGGCGCGTCCGCCCGCCGGCCCGCAGGACCGAGCGTCGCCTCAGGGCGCCTCGGAACGCAGACTAGCCGCCGCGCCGCCGGCCTGGCCACCGGCGCCGCGTGGCGCAGACTCGCCGCCGGCCCTCTGACACGCAGATTCGCCGCCTCACGGCGTCCGCGCCGCCGGCCTGGCCGCCGGTGCTCGGACACGCAGACCTGCCGCCCACGGCGCCTCCTCTGTGGCCGCCCTCTGAACCCTGACGGCCGTCGATCGGCCGCCGAACCGGGCCGGTCGTTAGCGTCACGGTCGGCAGGAGCGGCGCCGCGACGGACGCCCCGGCCGGCGGCCGCCGCCGCCGGGCACGGCCGGGGATCCGTCGCCGGGCAGCTGGGGCGTCCCCTGGCAGGAGCGGCGGGCGGGCGGGGTCACCGCCGGTCACCGCCTGGGATCCGTCGCCGGGCAGCTCGGGCGTCCCCTGGCAGGAGCGGCGGGCGGGATGGCGTCACGTCTGGCCAGGTGGGCGGAGGAGACGTCAGTGGGAGGAGGGAAACACTTGCTGCTGTCTGGAACGATCACGGCAGGGCAGCCGAATAGTTCGACCTGTCATGTCCGGGAGATAAATTGATGCGAGATCTATTAAGGAGTTAAAGCATAAGAAGTCATCATACTTCGCTTCCTCAATGCTGTTAGATGAACTCTTCCACATCTCGGAAGCATTCGCGCCATCATCTGCTTTATACAAGACACCCCGCCTGGGCACTTCACGGACGATGCAGTCACGGAGCTTCCGCACAGCTATGGTTGGTGGTGGGCTGCTGCAGGATGGCTTCCCTTTTGGCATCCGGCGGCTCTGGCGTCAGCACGAACGCGCACCGTGGATTTTGCTCGTGACCCGCGCAACAACAAAAAAAAACACATCACGAATGACTTCAACGTCAGCAGCACTGGAATATTCGCATCCGATTCAATTTGCTGCAGTGACTAATCTCCCTGCCGCTTGCCAAGGACAAAATACAGTTGGGAATTGGAGTTTTAATTAGGTTATGGAATGTCTTAAGCGCAGCTCTTGCGCGATGGGACGCCGTCATACAAGTTCAGGCTGACATGGCGGAACCATCTCAATAAAGACGAAAGAGGCAAGTGCTCCAATAACAGCGGCCTAGGACCTGTAAAGGTCTCCGACGGGTCCAACGCGCATGAGGTCATCATGACATAAACTAAAAACAGCCCGCGTCCGAGGTCCGGCGGCCCCCCGGTCACCGGTCACCCCAGGGTGGTGGCGGGCCCCGACCGCAGGTCAGCACGTGCGAGACACCGGGCTCGGACGGAGCGGCGCTCGAGCGACCGCCGGCGCGCCGCAGCGGCCGCCCCGGCGGCGGCGCCGGCGCGTTTCACGGTTACCGCCAGACCGCGCCGGCAGCTGCGCGGCCGGCCGACACGCTGCGATGACGGCGGCGGCGGCGGCGGCGGTACTGCGCCGGTCCACGCGGAAGCGTGAGTACTGCGTGCCTCTCAGGACACTGGGCTTCCTAGGGTAGGAGTGTGGAGGACGGGTCTCCAATGAGAGATCTGGGAGAGGGCCCCCCCCCCCCCCCCCGCGGCGAGATGCTGTTGATAGCTCTCCAGGTATACAGCACCGCCGAAAAAACGAGCCAGCGACCCTCGGAAGGTGGTACAGCCGGGTCGCACCTGTTCATGTCCTCCGTCGCCCGGACTGGTACGGCCTGGTCGGAGTAGGTCCGGCCGATCAGCCGATCGGCCTGGCGCCGGCACCTGTAGCGCGCGTCGATGCCAGTTTTTCCCGTCCGGACGTGTGGATATGTCGGCGCGCCAGCCGCACGCTCCGGGTGCGTTTCCCCAGACGCGCGGCGCTCGCAGGTAATTACATTGTCTTAATGGCCGGCCCGTGATGGCACCGACATTGTGTGACGACAAAGCGCCACTCTCGCCGCACCTGACGCGGTCCGGCCCAGTGTGGGGCCGCCCTGACGGCGCGCGAGGCCCGCGCGCCGCCGCCCGACGGCTGGATCAGGACCGCACCGCCGCCACGGGGCTGGGGCGAGCACGCCGACGTCGTGGGATGAGGACGGCGTGGTCTGGTGGGGACCGCCCCCACCGGGCCGATGCACCTCGGATTGCACGTGAACGCATAATGGAGCGGCGCAAGTCTGCCGGGTGCCGCGCCCCGACTCTGGCCGCGGTCAGCTGGCTCTGACCCGGCGCTGATGAGGTCAACCCTGGTCAGCCTCAGGTCTACGTGAGTCAGCCGCTGACCCGGATGGCCTCGGCCTCAGACCATTCCGGGTCAGACCAAAATGACCGGCCAGCGGTGGTCAGCCCGGCGTAAGCGTCGGCCAGTTCATCTGAAGTGCTGCCGGTTCCCCGACCGACCGAGCCCCATCGGCACCGGCCGGCCGCTTATCGGCTCAGAGGTGCTCCCCGGGCCCAGGCCGCACTGGCCATAGGCCGAGCGGTGGGCAGCGCGCACCACCAGATACCCAGCGTCACAGCGCGGCCGGGCGGGCCACTTGCGGACCGCGCTTTGATGGCGGTGCCGTAACCACAGGCCTCGGCGTCGGCGGCGCGGAAGAGACACAGCCGTGATTACCAGTGACCCGGCGCGGCGACGTCGGGTTGGGAAGCGGCCACTGTCATGCTGTCACGCGTCACGCGCGCGGCGGTCACGCGCCGACACTGGCGCGTCTCCGCGCGCGCGCCCGCACGACCCGGCATCGTTCTCGCGCCGGAGCGTCACGCGTCACGCCGGGTCGTGCGGCGTGACGCGTGCCGCGGGGCCGCCAGCGGCTCATGTGGCGGCGGCGGCCACGGGCACTCCAGGCATTGGTGCGGCAGATGGGACGTGGAGAAGCAGGTGTTGCCTTCACCCCAGCGACCTCGAAAGTGAGACGGCGGTGGAGCTGGCCGCCCTCCGCAGCCTAATCTCACGGCTCGGTGTCTACCGCCGCCCGCCCTCCCTGATCTCACGGCTCGGTGTCCACCGCCGCCCGGGGCGGGCGGTCCGCCGCTGCCCGCCCTCCCTAATCTCACGGCTCGGTGTCCGTCGCTGCCCGCCCTCCCTGATCTCACGGCTCGGTGTCCACCGCCGTCCGTCCTCCCTGATCTCACGGCTCGGTGTCCACCGCCGCCCACGCCGAACTCGTGTCTGTCTCGCAAGTCAAGCGAGCGGGGTGGTGATAACGCTGCTGAATCGCGGGCGTGAGTGGGGCTTAATGGCGCTTGAAGGACGCACTACAGCTCAAAATCGTCATTGCCCATCACAAAATACGATGATGGCTTGGATCATGATGCAGTTCTGTTTTTGCAACAATCTGAGTTAACCCCAATGGTTATTGCCAACCACTACAGGCATTATCGTTGGGTTTTATCACCGTATGGTTAAAATTGGCAATGAACGAGGAGGCCGCCTGCTGACCATAACCACAAGACGCGGGTGTCACTGTTAATCCGAAGCTCTCCAGGCCAGAGCAAGACGTTGGTGATCTACGTGGAATGCAATAAGCGAGCACATATGTCGAGCCTTCTGCTCCTGAGCCCCAGTGTCGGACGGCTTTCGGACCGTTTAACCGAGACGAATGCCAACCCAGATTGCGAAACATCCGATCTGCGTGAGGCGCTGGCCCCGCCGCCTGTAAGGTCGCCGATTCCGGCCTGCTTTTTCGTTGTGAAACACGGCGCGTGCAGTGATGTGAGGGGGGGGGGGGGGGCCGGGGGCACGTGATCGGCCGGTCCGGTCGGACAAAGACCGACGGCCGTGACCCGACGGACAGGAGGTCAAGGCTTCGTCCGGCCACACGAAAAACGCGGCGACCTCCGAGGCGTATGCGGCGTTCCGGCGGAAGCGTTCTAGTCCCGTGGCCGACTTACACCGAGCCCTGGGAGAAGACGGCAGGCCGCTGCCTCCGCCGCCGGCTGTCCGCGCCAGCCCGCCTGCCCCTTGCCGCCGGCGGCTGCGTCAGACGGGTCTGAGTCACCGCCGGCGGGCCTGATGACGCGTCCTCTCGCCGCCGGCCTGCACCCGTGCACAGTCTACTCCTGCTGCCCCCTCCCCCCCCCCCTTCCCCCGGATTCCGGCCTGGTGACTGCGGCCCTGACCGCCTCCGGCAGCAGACACAAACAAGACCCTCATGGCGCTGCCCGGTGACGGCAGAATGATGCGTTCACCCTCGGACTGTCGGCTCGTTACGGCGCGCTGATGGCGTTCACACCGGGCCGGGCCGGCCGGCCCACTCTCACTAAACACCGAGAACGAGGTGCGGGGAGCGGTCGTTATCCGGCGTCGGGCGGGAAGCCGGAGATCTGACGGTGACGGTGATGATGGCTCCACGCCGCTCCAGGGCACATTCGGCCCGGCTGAAGATGCTGGTCACACGGCACCCCCGACAGCTGACGTCCTAACCGTCACGTCACGTGCGTCACTGTGAGGGCGGCCCTTCCGGCCTGGATCCCGGCGGTGCCCCTGCTGCAGTGGCGACGCCACATCGGAGACGATTGGCAAAGTCACGCTCCCATCATCGCAACACCCGCTGGGTTTGGAATCCCGGTTTCCCAGGCATTGGTTGTCGCCGGTTACATCACCGCTTCTCGGGCGCCATCTGCTGGAGCTGGCGCCGCCGCGCTTGCCATCGGACACGATCCATACAGCAACGATCGCTGCTCTGAACGAGGTCTCGCTGAACTGGACTGCTGCGGCCATCACTGAACTGTCGCTACTGAACTGCTGCGGCCAGCACCGGACTGCCGCTGCTGAGCTGTTGCGGCTATCACCGAACTGTCGCTGCCAAACTGCTGCGGCCACTACCAAACTGTCGCTGCCAAACTGCTGCGGGCCACTACCAAACTGTCGCCGCTGAACTGTTGCGGCCACCCAGGCCATCCCGCATCACTGTGGCTCCCTCCCTGAACTCAGCCCGGCAGCGGCGACGTGACCAACGTCTGAGCCCCAGGTCACGGAGACCCTTGCCGCGGGTCCGTTGCCGGTGCCGCTGACCGCTGACTGCGTGACCCGCCGGGCGCGTGACACGCCGGGCGCGGCCGCCCGTCGCCGCGTCGGCGGCCATCCTCCGCTGTCAGCGCGCCCGACCGTGTTTACACAACCCGCCGCCGCGCCGCCGCGCCGCCGCGCCGCCGCGCCGCTCCATTATGAGCCCATGCTGGGAATGCGACGAGGCAGCGGCGGCGGCGCGGCTTCACTTCCTGCGAGCGACAGATGGTGCGGCGCGCCGCCGCCGCCGCCGGCGGGATGGTGTGCTGGCTGTGCGCGGGTCAGTCGCCACCGGGATGGGACGCTCTCGGCATACCCGCCCCGGGGCTGCGAAGGCTTGGGGCAGAGGTCGCTGCTATAAACGAGAGGCTGCGGGTTCGAGACGCACTTCAGGTCGTGTTTCAGTTCCCCGCTCCAGTCGGCGTGGGATGCTGCAAAAGCTCATGACCAGTTGGCATGACCTAATGGCAGTTCCATTCGTTGATCGGTAAGGGGCGTGGGCGCGCGGACAAGGCCGGTCACGCAGGAGAGACAGGGTCGGACAAGGCGGGGTCGACCCCAGCAATGTCCGAGAGCGGCGGACCGCCGTCCGCGCCGCGCGGCCTGTTCGCCGCGTCGCCTGGGCGTCGGCTCTCACGGCCGCCGGGCCGAACGGGGCCGTCACACGGGCGCCCGTCCGTCGCCCGCGCCGCATGCCGTGTGCAGGGGCGGCCGCCGCTTCTCGGAGCGGCTCGCCCCGCGCCTGCCGGCCGGACATGCCCCGGCTGGCGGCGGAGCTGCTTTTGTGTGGTCT